>NW_028301600.1:30303030-30606060 GCF_987345545.1 Pholcus phalangioides | reverse complement strand
CCCCTCCTACTCACATGGCCCAAGAGCCATACTTGAGTACGTACAATCTTATCCGGGAAATTGAACATTATTATAGATGACACCATTTCGGTCGAATGAGATTTTCTTTCCCAACATTCATTATGTGTACTTGACATCTCATTCTCCCTCTTCATTTTTCATTCACAGTTCGAAAACTTCAAAAAAATTCAAATCGCGAATCAAAATATTATTAGATTTATAAAATATTAAATTAATTGAAAAAAAAAGACAGAAATATTATTTAAATTCTAATTTTCCGACACATTTTCCAATCCCGTGTTAATGCAGTAGTATTATTAGTGATGATCTATCTCTCAGATAAGTTAATAATACTAGAGCGTGTTTTAGAACTGATATCGTCGGTAAGAGAAATAAGAAATTCGATTTGGAGACTCGATAGGGAAGCTGAATAAAATGAAATATTGTTGTTTTCGCGTCATATATTCCTTTTTTCTTGTAAGATTCTTCAAGAAAAGGCATCAAGCAAGTTCTTGATGCCTTTGAGACAGGATACACATGCCATCAGAGATCGATTTGAAAACCGAATCTCTGCTGCTGAGGAAAGCGCATGTCTAACCTTTATGGACCACATTTTGGTTCGATAGCTCTTCCCTTTTCTTTTACAGTCGACGCCGCTCATTAAAATCATGGATAATGCTATCATTCGGGTATTGTTATCACCAGAGCCCGGATGTTGATCGCATTTGCATTTTTGTGCATTTACCATTATTTCTACTCTTCAAGGCATTTTTTCAGGTTTTAAGACATTTTTAGGATATGTTTTTACTTTTGAAATTTTTTTCGAAATAAAAAGTGGGCTAAAATTTTTTTAAACAAAAAAAATGCATTACTTTCATCAATTAATTTTTATCTCCCTTTATAGATGACAAACAAAATGTATAGAATCAATTTCAGGTTAATTTAGTATTCAGTAAAAATTTCAAGGACTGGCCACACTTAACCAAACAATAAATGAAAGTGAATTCAAGCAATTCTGGTCATATATGGGATGTTGAGAGAGAGAGAGAGAGAGAAGAATTTTCATTATGAAAGGGAGCATAGTATAGTACTTGCATGTACTTCAGGGGGAATTTTGAAATCTGCAAATTTGTGTTGAACGATTTCGATCCGTAAAAATGCTGCATGCAGTAAGATTTCGTAAGCTTTGAACTTAACATAAGATCATCAAACTGATGACGTACATAAGATCAATCTTCAACATTCTGGTTTCCATCATTCAGTCTTTGCAGAAAAGTATGGAGCTTATTGATGTTATCAATAAAGTCAGTGTGCTAAAAGGGGTAGGCCAATTTGCTATCATGAAACTTGAAAAATAATGTGAAAAAAGCAGATTTATATATAAATATTCCCTGTGGAAAAATGTTTGATGTCTTCACGGGAACGTCTAAAACAGTTTTCCAAACCTTTTGTTCCATCACCCCCTTCTTCAGGAATTTTTTGTCTCATCGCTCCCCAACTCAAGCGAACCCATAGGATCCTATGTTATACCCGTAGCTTTTATCGCCCCCTGAACCATTCTATCGCCCACCAGGGGACGATATTGCCCACTTTGGGAAACACTGGTCTAAAAGTTTTGAAATTAAAAGAGAAATTAATACTGTGTAAGTAGATAAGATCCCCTGCCCCCAAATATCCCCAATAACATCCGTTGATGTCGAGAGAAAGTTTATCCTGTCTTTTCAGAAATTTCTATTTTGTCTTGTAGATTTCCTAACACACTCCTAATTTCCTCCCGATTTCCTCCCGAACCTCCCGATTTCCTAACTTACGAATTGTTTATTTGAAAAATCCCTTTGGCAATTTTCAATGAAATTTTATTGTTGAGAACGATGGTGAAGTTCAATAGACACTATAAGATCTTTTTTTTACCTCCAGTTTATGTATGACTGGCTCAGTTTCTGAAGAAATTTGTTGAGTTATTTTAATAGCATTTTTTGACATTTTGGGGAATTTTTCTTTTAGTTTTTAAGGCATTTTTTTTTTATTTTTAGTGCATTTTTTGGAGTTTTTGGGCCATTTTTTATGGTAATTTTTCAGGACATTTAAAGATCAACAACATCCGGGCATTGGTTATCACTTTTGCAACGAACGGAACGGCCCAATACCATAACATGGGAAAAAATTCGTTTATAATTATCGTCGGGAGTTCGATTTATGTTACCTTTTTTTTTCGTCGGAAATTCTTTTTCGTGCTTTTCGAAAAGCTAAGGTTTCACCATTTTAATTTTTTCCCTGTAAGTTATCATTATCAGCCTGAAAAACTATATAGGAAGCTAGAAAGTATCCTCTCCTCTCCCTTGTTGATAAACATTTCCGTACTTAATGTAATTGGGCCGTAGTATTCACTATGATTCATATACTGTGAAGCTGCTTTTGCAATGGCCTTCCAAAAGTGAAACAAATCTTTGATGATTCCAAAAGTCCTTTTCTTTAGTTCTTGGTTACTTCTTTTAGTTGCCCAGATTCACAATTTTCGCCTGAAAGACTTTCTCGGGATCCATGGAACGTACCGTACGTTATAAAAACTACTGGAATTCGGGATACACATTAGAAAGTTATATTCTAACTCCTCACAGTGACTGAATAAAACAACAAACGCAGAGTTTTATCTTAAAGGGGGAGAAAAATTCAACGGAACGATTGAAGATTTTAGAAATATATGACATCCATATTTGTTATGGCCATCTTTTTCTCAGCCACCTCGTAGGGCATTTTGCCTGTTGTGGCCTTGTATTTGTATTTGTAAATAACATTTTGCAACGAGTTATTTGGGAAAGAAAAATAGTGTTGTCCCATTTTCCGGCCTCAAGTACACTGACCATACGTCCTATTCAATCAGACGGGACGTATGGTCTTCAAACTTGTGACCAGGAATTATTTCGGAAATATAATTATCAACTGGTTATTATTATCAAAACCCCCGAGTTTCAATGTAATCACATTAAGCGGCGCATCAATTGTATTTCTCTACCCGATGAATCAAGTCCATGCTCCATCTCAACATCATCGAGGGCTTTGAACAATGTTTTTTTTTGAAAGCAACTTTCTTTCCTCTTTGAAAGAAACGATCAGTAATAAAACTGTAAATTGTCAAATTTGCATAAATAGCAGCATTTGTATTCCGTCAAATTTCCAAACCAGTAACTAAGAAGGATGGGAGTAGGCAGAGAGAGGGTCGAACTAACTTATACGAGTAGCCATTAAAAGAATTTAGCGTGTGTGTGTGTGTGTGTGTTGCAAATAACTTTCTGTTGCAGCTGCTGGCGATAGAAAATATGGCTTCCCACGAAATGGAAATTAAATACCGCTGCTGGATAAGGACTATATGACAGCCAACGACCGCATCTCAAAGGATGCTTTGTTTAATCGACTGATAGTTAAAGGTCCATCTCGTACACACACACATCCCAATGATGGTGATGATGGTCTTTGAAGAATTTCTTTTCTATTACACACGACTTCCATTAAAAAAAATGCAACTTTAGATCATGCACAGTTAAAGTATTGATATATGTGAGTTTGACGGCATGTCGGATTTCTGGAAGGAGACAGATAAATAATATTTCTGTCTGGTTTTTATTTGCTTGAAAATAAGAAAAGAGATCTAGAAAGAGATTAATAAAGAAACTGTGCTTTATATTGGCTTTCTCGAAAACTACATCTACAAGGGCAGACGCTGAAATACGGTAGAACTGGGTTAATTCGAACATTTACGAACATCCCTTGAGTTTTCTATGTAATTTAATGTTAAAATTTCTTGCGTAATTCGAACTTTTAACTGGAGGGAAAAAAATCCCGAATTTGTTGGGCAAATTTAATTTGAAAAAATTCTACAAGAATCCAGACTTGGCTTCTCTCGATCAAGTTATTAAACAACAAATTTTTGAAGACAAATAAACGTATAAAAATTTGTTTTTCTCTCCACTCTTTCTTTGATAATTTAATGCCCATTTTAACATTGTTCAGCTGGAAGTGCATCGAGGTTTTGTTACCACTTAATACCGATAATGCTTTTCAACGGATGATCAAGGTGTAACATTCAAAATCTGAATCTTTTTGTCGTCATTAAGAGTAAGAATGTGTCGGAAAGTTCAGATTGTAATACGTTATGAAAGTATATTTATTTAATAGCATAAGAATGATAAGCAAACTTTGGGAAAAAGTTTCATAACGGATGATCATGAACTGTTTCCGTAAATCAAGCTTTGAGTATGGTCGAGAAATTCTGCAGTGATGCTGATTCCAGATCAATGGGAGCAGCTAAGATCAATTATTATAATTATAAATTATTAAAATTTGGGAAACAGTTTCGTAACTGATGATGAAAAATTTTAATAATCGATAATTATTATCTTATGTGAATGCTAATGATTAAGTTGCAATTTGTAGTCATTGTACAAATGCAGGATAGATTAATGAGATAATTCGAATTTTGGATAATTTGAACTTTTTCTAATGACTTTGGACTTCGAATTAACAAGTTCGAGTGTATATGAAACACTTTTATGTGGAAGATGTTCTTTTTATGACAATTTCATTTCAGAAGAAAATATCTCGGTCCTTGAAATTTTTGTGATTATTTCTGAGACTCCAGCACGAACTCGAGAAAACTGAATCGAGAACTGCTTTGGGAATAAAAAATCACTTTTTACAACCGAAGTTTTTTTTCTTATTGGAAACCAGCTAAACAGTAATGTTCACAGGCGGCCGCTTTTGACACGATGATGCGTGAATCAGATAAGACTATTGCTTCTTCTATAGATAAGAATACACTAAGATTGCTCCCGAGACGCTAAAGATTCGTCTTCGTAACGGAACATACCGAGACTGTTGGAGTAACAACCGATACACCCACTTATTTGTCTGTCAGCTGATCAGCTCCTGATATGATTACCAGAAAAAAAGAAATATCGTTTCGACGAACGTATCGAATTTATATAAACTGAGTAATCGTGGAATATCTTTCGCCCTTCTCATGGTCCTTCTATTTTCTTAGAAATATGATGACTACATACATACACACACATCAATATCATTTCCATAACAATTTGAAATGAGTATCAATAAGCATTTCCGTTTCTCTACTTCAGGAAATGTTGTTCCTAGAAATTGTGGTTCCGTTTCGGTTATCGTGGTTAGCTATAGTATGAGTAACATAATACAGCTGATTATCAACAAGCGGCTGAAGTAAATTATGTGGGATGGGATAGTGTTAAAATCTGAAATTAAAAGCTTATGTTCTTTTTTTGAATAGGGTCACCATATAGGAACAGCCATATTTGGTGGGGGTTTTTTTCTATTCGTGATAAAACTTTTCTAAATAAGCATATCCTTCTCATTAATTTCTATTAGTTCCATCTTGATTGATTAGCCGTATGATTTTGACGTGAATGCGTCTTTTAAATCATCTGATGATACTAGGAGCATTCGCAAAAAGTTGTGTGATGAAATTCTTTAAACGCTCACATCTCAAGAAGTACCTATTGCAAGTCAAAAGCAATGGTATCGTCAGATGCACATTGCAAAGGTGCATTTAACGATATCACTTCGGTTTCAATATCTTTTTTATCTGGGCACCAGGCCCGTTGCCCTGATTCATAACAAATTGTTTTACGCTATATCTCAAAAAATACGCAACGCATGTCAAAAGCAATGGTATCATCAGGTGCATATTGCAAAGGTGCATTCAATGATGTAACTCCGGTTTTAATATCTCTTCCCGTCTAGGCACCAGACTTGCTGCTCTGATTCGTAACAAATAGTTTTTCGCTATATCTCGAGCAGTTCACAATGAAAATAGATGACATTAGTATCGTTCGTTAGCTATTCCGAAGACAAAGCCGATGATAATGACATAATTTCATTGTGTCAGTACCTACCACGCAATTCAAGGCATAAAAAACATATTCACGTTAAAACTTGCGGTTGTGTCTATGACATCTTACCCTAATCTTTTATTAAGATTTTCGAAAATACAGTCGAAATATCATGTACCAATATTTTATGTAGTTGTATGTTATGTAGTGATCGGACGATTGCCTAAAATGTCTAATTGATGCCTGGTCCGTTGTCCTTCGCAGTTGCTTAATCGAATTTATGTTCTCATGCATCGTTAACGTTGAACGTGAATAAAAAATAAAAATCAACGATGAAAGGGGTTTCCTTTTAAAATATTCTACTCTGCTGTCTCGAAGATACGAATGTATACACATATCCTCCATATCTTGACTATTTAAGTACGTGCTCAGGTTCCTTAATTGATGGGAGAAAATAAAAGATCCTTTGAAGCATCAACGACGTGCCGCCATTGTATACAACATGTTTGAAAAAAAAAGCGGGTGAAATAGAGGGTATTCACATATACAGCAACAAGCCACGGGGCAGCTGATCACGCTTCGTTGCGCAGTAATTCGACTACTTAATAAGGATACGCATAGGTGTCGATGAATGGACTCTCGATTCGTCCCAAGTGACCAGCAGATCCAAGTTTCTAGAAGTTCCTCATCGAGATTTCCATGTTATAGTACGTATATCTCTTGAAAGCTCCACCAGACCCTGAGTCAAAACAAACTACGATATCTACACAATCACCGACATTAGATGTGTTGGCGAGTGAATGAGAACGAATGTATCAAATTCGTTGTATCTCGAAATATTTGTCGATCGAAAACAGTCTTGACATAGAAAAACTGCAAAGAAATAGAAAGAATTTACCCGATGCTAACACAATAAGGAAGAAAACCAATGACAAAGGCAAATGGCGGGAAAACACGAATCCTTACACAAGGATTCATTAATCATATTCACCATCAATTCAAAAATCAACTGCTCTTTTGACTCATCACTTCAAAGGAATGTCACTGCTGGTGATTTGTGGTATCGGTCCGAATTTTCCAACGAGGTCTTAAACTTTTTAGGGTAGAGAAAAGTGGGGACTAATAGGATAAATTTTAGTTTTTCGTTTTTTCAAAGAGAAATAAACAAATTTAAATTTATTTTTTTATTTTATTGACAAAAATTAATGAAAATATTAAAAACAAATAATTTCACTTGCTTTTGCAGTGATGATCAATTTCATACATCAACCTTTTTTGTCCTATTAAACCCCAACCTTGTGGTCTAATGGGATAGGAAAAATAGACCCACAAAAAACCGAATAAACACTATGAAATATCATTTTAAGATAATTTTTTCAGTTTTTATGTCTAAGACCAAATTATATTAAATTGAAAAAGTCATAGTTTTAATTGTTGTTAAGCTATGGTGAAACTTCGTTGCCTTGTGCTTGAGAGGAAACACTTTGTTAGGGATTGGTCTCGGAGTGATGACAAATATTCCTCCCTTATTTTTTTTTAATATTATATAATATATATAATATTATACATACATTATATAGCCTACAGCTTGTTGAAAATCTAAAAAACAATACACCAAGTAAACCAGAAACACCTTTCCTAAATCATTATTATATGTCCCATCAGACCCCAAAGGCTAGAAATCTATGTTTTTGAAATTTAACAGCACATTTTTATGAAAAGAAAATTTAACTGAGATTTATGAAAAAGTACAATGTTCAAGGTATATAAATTAGCAGTATCTTCACCAATGTAAAGAAATTTTTAGTATTTCAAAATCATTCAAACTAAAAAAACAACATCAAATTTACTATTCAGGATGAAAAACTGGTTTTCACTTTTCTTTTTCTCTTAATCAGGAATGATTCATTTCATGTCATTAATGACAACATCTTGATTTTAGTCATTCAGATGTGAAAGAAATATTTCAAAAACATAGCATACTGAAATTTGGCCATTATAAACCCCATTTTTCTCTATATACCACAAGAATGGTCTGGCTATGGTCTTTCTAAAAACTTGTGAAAAAAATATTAGACTTTCACGCTAATACAAACAATGAATACAATGTCAATGGAAATCAATAATTTTTTTTAGACTAGAACTCTAGCAGTTCCATTTTCAATAATGAAAAGAAGAGTGATTCTCGAAAGCGCGTTGTTGGTTCCTATCGTTTATATTCAAATGTGTCTTCCACATGTTCATTGCTCTTTCCCTTTTTCTTACGATTCTTTTTAACATTTATTTCCACCCAAATCTTCTCCTTAAGACGATGGACGGCGACAACTCCTACTCTTTCTACATTTCTATGCTATTCGGCCGTAGATTTCCGGTTTTATATCATCATCAACATCGCGAAGGTCAATGGCGGCAAAGCCACCAAACGGTCAAGGTAGAGGATGGTGAATGAAGAAGAGCTTTGCGATTTCCGTTCCCGCCAGGCATAATCAACACTATGATATCACACACCGAAAAGTAAATGTTATTTTTGAACCTTTCTTTTCTTTGTTTAAGTTAAGCCTCGTTGTTCAGGTAGGTGTTGCCCGTTAAAAAATTTGGAAAGCTGTGCATATACATTTATCTTGAATAATTACGAACTTAATTACACCCCTGCATCAAATGTTCAGGCGTAGATGCAGAAAAAGGATACGAAAAGTCAGTTTTCCTTTCGATTATAGACAATCTGAAGGCACTGACAGAAATGAATCACATTTCAGTCGATTTCGATGTCTTCCGATCAAAAATAAGAACGATAAACTCGACTCATCAAAGTACGAAAACACATCAAACGAAAAAGACTGATAAAATTGAAGCTTCAAACGCCATAAACCATCAACGGCTAACAGTTCGAAAGCTTCAGTATGTCGTCTAGGAGGCGAAAAAATATAGGAAGATAACAAGCTGTCAGCATGGGGTCGATAGAAAGTAAAAAGCAAATAGGCTTAGGAGATCTTATTAGTGGCGTCTAGAGACTATAACCACTATCTGAGCTTTCGTCCTTAGGTGTCGAGTTGGAAAAACAACCAGCTTAAGATTAGAAGATACTGTATATTCCAAAAGGAAAAAAAAAAAACTTTCGGTACCTCGTTTATTTCTCCAAATTTTCAAATCATGTTCAAATTGGCCTGTTATGGAATCTTTCTTTGATAGACGTTGAAAAATGTATTCTGAAGAAAAAAACTAATATTATTCTCCAGACAAATTCATGAATGTATGATATCAAAGTTTGTATAATATCAGAGTTTTTCTTCTTAAATTGATATTTTTAAATGCCTAAAATATAAATTTTTTTGTTCCGCCAAGAAATGCATAGATATCAAGACAATACTCTAGTAAAGTCGTTCTTTTGAGAAAATTTTGTCTTCTAGGAATTTTTTTTAGAAAAAGAAAGGAAAGGAGAGCAAAAAAGCAACTCGCCATCTCTCCCATACACACGGCATTTGTCACTTCCAACCATTTATGTCTGGAAAGTGGCGACAGCTGTTTTACCAAAGAAGTCTGGAACATTTCTGTCTTTCTTTTCTGACATCAGCTCCCTCATAACTGAATAAATACTTAGTTCCAAACAATATCCCTCCCGAGAATAAAAAAAATACTTTCTGTTGGCTCCATCAGAAATCTCAAAGAAACTGTGAAGAAAAATCAGTGCTTAGGGTTGTTACAGATAGGAGAATTTGCAAGAGAAAGTGGAAAAAAAAATAGAATAATGTCCATACCTTATCTCCTGTAATGCATGCCTTTACTACTATCTTTGAATATGGCCAGTCCGTTATATGACAAGACGAAAAAAAAAAATGCAATTGACTGTAATCTTGCCTTGTAAAGACCTCGGGCCTAATGACAGTGGTTCAACAGTCACGTCAAGTTGATACTTAAGCAGTCAACTGATACGCAATCTTTCTTCTCGTATAAGTGCTTTTAATTGCGCTAAATTGTCAACACTAGATTGAACATTCGTTTCAGTGATCATTTTCAATACACAAACCCGTATACTGCACAATTGAACGGAAAATGTGACAATAAAACATGCACCACAAACATCTACCGCAAGAGTATCTTACTTTACGTTTTATGAAATTATACAAAAACTGTATAGTTTCGCTATGAAAGTTCAACGTCCAATTTTTGTGCTATATCGTATATAATTTGAAACTGTTACAAGATCAATACACTGATCCCGATTGTTGTTGGCATATCGCACGGATCACACTTCGATCTCAGAAATTCATCACGTTCTAAGCATCAACATGTTGCGATAAACTCGGAAATCTCCAATAGAATCGTTTATGCTCCCTATATGTTCAATACTGCTCAAATTCTAAGCGAGAAGGTTCAATATATAAAAAAAAGAGGTTATCCTTCTCTCTCTCACTTTCGGTTAAGGTCAACCAATTTCATTTTTTTTCCTTCGCATTTCAGCAAGCTCTAGTCTCAACGATCGGCCTAAAAGGAAAAGAAAAAAAAAATCTAGCAACAACCCTAGCCAGAGTGTTTATTATATCCAAAGAAGGCTATTCCTCAGCTTCAGGTAGAGGATGGCGCAATATTCCAAAAAAAAACATCCACGAAAAATAAAAATAAAATGAAAGAATATATATAATACGGAATGATCAGATCACCTATCGCACGCTGCGGGTAAAAGACCATAAAAACTACTATAACCTTTTTATTACGACGATGATGTGCCGTCCTTGATCGTACCTTTTTGGTTAAGCCTGGGTGGTTCAATCCAACTCATACAACTCTATATAGCAAATGAAGAACACACGAGAGGTCATACTAGATTCAACCGATTGCTTCACCTTCAATAATACGTAAATTTCCTGAAATGGCTGTTTCAGAGACAGGCAGGCTTTCGTTTGAAACGAAAAATGAACGCATCTTTTGAGAAATCAGGGATTACTCAAGTCTCCACACTTCATTCGTGTGCCAAGTTGAGCATGTAAATGTTGTAGTTTTTTTCACTACAAATAAAAGAAAGCGTCATAAATACACAATTCACAGAAATTGTGAAACTGACAGATTTTCTTCACCATCAAAGCCAAAATATTGAGCCCTTTTTACGGATTCCTCGGAGCAGTTCAAACGACAGGAGTTTGGTTGTCGTTTTGAATAGATTCGTTCACTGAATTAAATTAGTTAGATAATAACTCTACAAGAGCACAGAAGAGAATTGAATCTCACAACAGTAGAAAAATGTAAAAAAAATCCATAACACTATCTACACTGTGAGCGATAGCACAAAAAATAATTCAATGAAAGCTTTTTTTGCAATTTTTCTTTTAGAATATTGCAAAAAAAAACAACTTCTTTTTGACAATAAAAATTCGTTGGCCTCCCAAAATGCCAAACAGTCGTCAAATAGTGTTTTATTAAAGACGCTGACCAATATAACGATCGCAATAAGCGAGGTAAAAGAAACTTTTGTGAACTCATAAATGGCACTCCCGTGATTTTAAGTGTACTGAAAAACTACAAGAATCCTTAATATTATGAGAAACATTCTCAGCGTTAGCTGGAGCAAAGAAAAAAGAATTTATTACCATCGTTTATAAGAGAAATAACGATCAACTATCACGAAATATAGAATATAAGAGCAATTCAATTTGCATACGCTTCTTAACGTCAAATTTATATGGAAATAAAATGCCGTATTTTCCGGACCATAAGACTCACTCAGTATATAAGTCGTAAATTTTCGTACATAGACGTTCAGTTGGATTAACGAAAAGGGGCGCTGAAGCATAACTATTCTCAAGACATCATGAACACAAATCCCGTTATTCATTATTATTATCAATTTTATACTCTTCGCTTTTTGTTCTGTTAGTGCCAAGCCTTCAACGATGAAATTGTATATCTAACTTTGCACCGACCGTCAATAACTAACTTAAGTATTTCATGACTGATTGATTCGATATCACTCACACTCGAATCGCAGAACGAAACGAACGTATAATGACACTGCAACTGAAGTCAAACGATCTAATTTTGTTTAATTTGAATATTATCCATAAATATAACAGAAGTAATTTTTTTAAGTGCTTGAAGATAATTTTTAAGTGTGCTTTACCCAACATTTGACTATTGGCAGACGGGGACAGACCCATTATATATTATTGCTGCTTTCCAACAGCCACTCGTTTATCTGCTATATAAAATTTCTAATCTTACAATATCTTTGAAGGTAATTTTCTCGAAACTTAATTTCGCTCACTTGTATCCCTTTGTTTCTGACCCACACCATTGATCTTCTAGTTGAGCCTCTCATCAGTACAAAATAATATTCAGCCTGTAAATTGATTTATTGCTATAAGCTATTTGCATTTATTCCATACAGTGTGGCCATAAAGTTCACAGTTCACATGTTTCATATTATTGTTACCATATTCTTACTACTGTCAAACATTTCTCAATTCAGGGCCATTCACCAAGCAATAAAACTTTTTTTTTTCCTTTAACGCTGTCGAGACACCATCATAAAAAAAACTGAATTACGCAATTTTTAGGGAGCTAGTACGTAGAATGACTAAAAATATGCGTCAACTGCAACCACTGTGACTCCACGTCTCGCAAGTCATAAGTAATTCATTTTCTTATGAACTTCAGCGATTCATGATGTTGAGTCTTGAAGAGACTCTCTGAGCCTTGTCACGAATGAGGAACAGTATGTTTTCTTTTTGTTCAGTTCACGCCGAACGGAATCAGAATATTAGAATTGTCGAGATAAACTGACGAAAAATCATATCTATTTAATCTGTAAAAGAAAAAAGAAAAAGAGTCCGAGTGTTGCGCGGATGATAACAGAGAATTAAAAGAGTTCATAACAAATGACCGAGGTGAAAGTTCGCATTGGTGTGAGCCTTGTGTTCGGTTCAACTCTGAAACATGGAAAACGCGAGACTTCCAAGAGTAAAACATTGCTATCTATAGCAATGGTGACAAAAGCAAACAACTGAAGCGAGCCCGATACAATAGTGAATCACGTTTTGTTCAGGCTCACAATGAAACGAAGCCCGATTGTCCATATAGAATCAACATAATACAGAAACACGACACGACAGTGCAATATTCTACACGCAGTGAATTTTTTTTTTTGCTCAAAAATGATTTCAATAACATCATATTTTGAAGAGAAATTATGATGTATCAGTGTTTCTTAATCCTTTTCTCGCCCATGGCTTTGGACCATATTTTTTTCCCCTCGGCCCCCTTTGTCTTATCCATGTTTCCCTCCCCCATTAAGGAGCGCTACCTTTCTTACTTATTGAATTGATTTCATGAGCAAATTCATTTTGAAGAAAAATTCCATGAGTAAGGCCGACTCCTGATTCAGTGAGGGTTTTTTTTCATCAGGAATTCTATGCAGAGCGTCTCAACACCATGGACTCTCTGCCAAAAAGATGTTCTGGAGTCCCTTACTTTTTAGCTGGAAGCAACACATTACGTTTTATTTACTTCCACAAATCATGGTACCAGACCTCATCATGTGGGACCCCCCCCCCCATTAACATCAGGCTCGAAGCCATTCCTGGATAGGTCCATATGAAAAGATGGCCCTGGTTCTATTCAGGGCCGTTTTAGAAGCATTAGGGGAACCCATCTGGCTGGGAGTACCTGTACATATACTTATTTTTAAAAAAAGTATCAAATCTCATTATCGTGGGCTTTCCTATGCTCTCAAGGCCCCGGGCTGTGTCCGGGTGGGCGCATATTTTAAGACGACCCTGGCTCTATGGGCAGTTCTGCTTCATTCTTAAAAAGCACTTACACTTTTTTCCCACCATATTTCACTTGAAGCTTCATTTCTTTACGATTTTTTTTTCCACATTAAGATTTTGCTGTGAGAAACGTTTCTGTTCAAAAGTTCGATACATCTTGATCTGTAGACATGTCATCTTTGCGAGAAAAGCTTCATTAGTTAAACTGCAGTGCCACCAGTTGAAAAAATATGTAACTATTCCGAATTTTTTTTTATTGTGGAAAATAAAATCCTAGATGTTTCTAAGCATATCTGTGAAAACCGTATCTTCTCATTATACATAGTTGAAAAGTTATTAAGTTTTCAAAAGACTTGTGACTTTTGGATCACCCTGTAGATAGACTAAAATTTAACTATTTCATAATTTAAAGTATTTATAGAATATGGTTTCGACATTTTGACTGCACGTTACATAAAATAAAGACTAAATTTCAATTTAGCATTGCCGGTTAGTAATTTGACAGCGAAAATGCAATATATATCGTATTTTACAAACGAGGTGTGAAAGTACCCTCTGAAAATCCAATAGTAATAACGGAATTCACGGTCATTATCGACATATGACTGGTACACATGCGCCATATAATCATCATTAACATCATGTCAAAAAAAGAAGCCCTAACGAAATCCTTAATCGGTACTAAATTTTTAATGAGGTTCCGGCAAATGCACTAAAAGAAATTAATGCGTTCTATCGAGAATATTTTTTTGGTTAATGACGTAGAAATGACTCGTAGAATTCCAGAGCAGTTAAACGAGAGAAATAATAATAATGGACTCATGGATATATTCCAAAATTGATGAGTTATTAGAAACTAATAAAAAAAATACATATTAAAATGACACCGAAACTAAATTTTCTTTACGGTTTCCATCCTCGGATATGATAATTTTAATCATAAAAAATAATAATCATCTCTCTTTCAATTTTATTAATTTTTACACTAATAAATATTTTAAGATCAATAAATAAATCACAAAAATTTTTATTTCAAAAACTCACCTTCAAATCCAGCCGTCATACAAATACATTGCTTCGAAGAAATTTTATAGATCAATTCGATTCACGCGAGGAGTCAATGGACTCATCAAAAACACTTCAAACACTACCATTAAATAAATTGATGTATTATGCACATATATACATATAAGAAAAGAACAAACAAATAATAGTGCAACCTACAGTCGAAGCGACACCAGCTGAAGTAGCTAAAGCGTGTGTTAATACTAGTCTGAGGGAAGGAAAAAAAATTACATATTGTCATCATTTTATATATAAAATGACAATACCGAAACTAAATTTTCTTTGCGGTTTCCATCCTCAAATATACTAATTTTAATCATAATAATTCTCAGTTTTATTAATTTTTATGCTAGTAATTATTTTAAGATCAATTATAAATAAATCACACAAATTTTCATTTCAAAAACTCACCTTCAAATCCAATCGTAATATGTACAAATAAATTGCTTCGAATAAATTTTATAGATCAATTTGATTCACGCGAGGAGTCAATACACTCATCAAAAACACTTCAAACACTACCATTAAATAAATCGATGTATCATATACATATAGAAAAGAACAAACAAATAATAGTGCAACCCGCAGTCAAAGCGACACCAGCTCAAGTAACAAAAGTGTTAATGCTAGTCTGAGAGAGAGAATCATTTTTAACAATAACCAGAGAAACTCTCAACCCTGGTTTGATGGCGACGAATCCGGGTTGCCACAATGGAACCGGTAGCCTCTTATGAAGACTAAAAATAAGAAAAAGAATTTATGATTTAAGAGGAAATCATCTTATCTCCAGCCATCACAACCACGCCTACTATATTCGAGGCTCAACATGCACACAATAATGGTTATTTAGTGTTATTTTTTACTCTTTAACACTTTTCTTTGTTCTATTAATATATTTGTACGGTATTATGTACCGCATCTGAAAAGCTCGTTATTGTACCATAAATGAAAAAAAACAGCATTTTTAACATTCGGTGCGGGTAATAATGAAGAAATAAAGTGAACACGTAATTGTCTCCGTTTAGTTCTAAAATAATGAGATCTGATAGAATAAAACCCCTCTGCTGTTAGATTTGATTGATTAGATATTTCGGTGATCCGTGGATGATTGATAAATTAGATTTTTTTAAGGATTTTATTGGGATTGTATAGAATTTTTTTTTCTCGTTATAAATATGTATTTATGCGTGTATAAAAGTGGAATATAAATAAATTTAGACATGTGCATCATGGGCGGGAAAAAAGAAAAACGCGCCGCCCAATTTATATCATGGCACGCTGTGAAGAGCCAATCTTAATAAAAACGCGATAAATTTGTTCTTCTCATTTTATTTATTTGTTTGTTACTTCTTAAAGGGTTGTTGCAATCACAGTTATTCGATGTCGGTCGTTGAATACTAATTGAATATTGCAATCTTATGTAAATTCGTCTAATGTGGGAAACGTAAGCCAAAAAAAAAAGTCCCGTGTAGGCATGTAATCATGATATTCATGAGTCACAAAATAACATTCATTCACTATGCATTCTAATGACGTATAAACAAAAACCGTCCTTAAATATTTAAAAATTCTTAATGAAAAACAATTTAGTTTTTCATACGTTCCATTTTCAAGTTGAATTGATATTGAAAGCGGGAATTACGTTCTACGATGGTATTGATGGAACTATACGGGGTGCATAGGTAACAGGGCGTATGGTATTTTAATGGTGGATCGTTCATCCAAGAGACATACGTACTTCCAATTAGAAAAAGTATCCAAATAACGCTAGTACTCAGATATGTTGCAAGTTGTATAGTTACTAAAACAACAAATATGTTTGCTTTTTACATGGGCACCCTGTGCTCAAAAACCCAATTAGAAAGTTGTTGCCATTTATCTCTTGATGCCATCAAAAAAAAAAATGCACGTTTCTAAGTGCAATATACAGGGAGATATTCGAATTCGAAAACGGAGGAAAGTTTGGAAAAAATAGCATTTAAAATACGGGTAAAACGGTTTTCCTGCATTAAATGATATTTTTCCCCAACTTTCCTCTGTGTCTTTCTAGTTGGAATATTTCAGTGAATATTGCACTTAGAAACGGGCAACTTTTTGCTGGCATCAGCAGAAACAGGGCAACAACTTTCCAATTGGGTTTTTGGGCACACGGGGACTGTATAAAAAGTTTTTTTAATAACTATAAAATCCTTTGTAATACGAATGCCGTATCTGAGTTCTACGCGTTATTTGGATATTTCCTCTAACTGGAAGTATGCCTCTAGGTTCCTCGGTTCGCCAGTAAAATGACGTGCGTGCTGTTACCTATGCACCCTGTAAATATTTTTTATATTTTTAAATTTATAAACGATTATTGCAAACAGCACCGGGGTTAAAAAATTGCTTATTCATGGTTTTCCACAAGGAAGAGGTTGATAGGGATTTGGCATATTTTGACCGGGTTTTTCAACTATTTTTTTATTTTAATTTTTGACCATTTACTGGAAGATAAATGTAAGACACACACACATGAGTCTTGACATTGGTGTGCATCAAAAACGCCTAGGCCTTAGGGCAGCCATTTTCAACCAGTTGCTCGCGAGCACCATGGTGCTGCCCGAAGAGCTAAGAGTGCTCAATGCTTATTCCTGATTTCGTGCTCGCGAGCACTTGATCAACGCTTCAATTGAACACCCTTTAAAAATCGTATTCAAGGATTGCAAGTGAATGCAGATTTTAGGTATACGTGTGTCACAAAGTTGCCGTAAGGGGGTTCTTCGTTTGATGATGGTTACAGACAGTGCTCTCCACTCGAGAAAGGTTCAAGACTACTGTCCTGGGGGGGGGGGGGGGTCTCTGTCTGTATGTGTGTTTGCTAATAAGGTGTAAGACTTAATTTTCAATATCTAGAAATTGATATAATTTCATATTTGCCTGTACCTGTTTCTTGCATGGGCAAATGGGGCCCCAAAATTGGCACTTTCTTTTTATATTTTAATTTTTACAAAACTATGCGAGTCCGTCACTATGACCCCTCGACCACAACAGCGGCGGGGGGGGGGGGTCAAAGGCCTTCCATGCCCTTCTCCTCCGCTTACACCTCTGTATCAAAGACTGCTATGGGGACCCCAAAAAATCATGTTTAACCATGGCCCAAACTTTGAGGGATAGGAACTGGCTATGGCTTTGTGTTAAGCACAGTTGAAGTCAAAACGATATACGTAGTAAATGCATTTTGATCCGGTTTAGAGTAACTAAAATTTGGTCAACCAATACATGGCCGCATCTTTCGCACCTATTCGAGTCCAGTCCTGCTTGAAATTATCGAGGTTATGTTTATTTTGACAGAATATCTCAGCGACAGAAACCAACCGAAAATTCCACAAGGTAATAAGAACGAATGCCCTGCGTTATCTGCAGTCCATGTCCGATCGTTACCTGTACTTACAGGGTGTCCCAAATTGTTTGTCCAGCAGGTACCTCTGTAACCGTTGACTTTAGAAACATGCTTGCAATTACAAAAAAAGTTTTTAAATGATGTGCAGTTACTTAAAATCGTAAAATTTGTTTGAGGGGGGTATATGTCGTATACGTAAAAAAAATAAAGGAATTAACTTTTTATACAGTACTCGTGTGCTCAAAACCCAATTAGAAAGTTGTTGTCCTGTCTCTTCTGAGGCCAACAAAAAATCCACGTTTCTAAGTACAATATTCACTGAGATAGTTGAATTAAAAAATCGGTGCAAAGTTGGGAAAGAACAGCATAAACTAACGGACAAACTTATTTTATGATGTTCCTTCCCACTTTTTCTCCTATTTTTGAATTATCGGAATATCTTTAGAATTGACTTTGAATTTGAAATTTGAATATCTCAACGAATATTGCAGTTGAAAACGTAGAATTTTTTGCACAGGGCGACAACTTTTAGACGGTTTACGGAAATTTCACCCCTGGTACAATTCGCCCCGGACATTCCGCCACTGAAATTTCGCCTGCCCTGACCGTGTCAGTGACCAAGTGAATGCGTGAGTGACCGTATGAAGAACCAATTGAACGGGGGGGGGGTGAACAAATGACTGGATACGTGTCCATATGAGTGAGCGACAGCATGTGACCTTATGAGAGACCAAGTGAGTGTGGTCACTCAAACGGCCAACAATTGATCATAAAAACGGTCACTCATACGGCCCCACGCACTTGGTCACTCATGCGGTCACCAACTTGATCACTTATTCAGTCACTCATAAGGTCATTCGCTTCATCATTCATATGGTTATTCTGTCAATCATACAATCACTCACCTGGTCACTCATGCAATCACTTGGTCACTTACTCACTCATACAGTCAATTAAATACTCAGTCACTCATACGGCAACTCACGCACATGGTCAATCATACGGTCAATCAATCAATCATATATTGCTGTCCCGCCCCTATAGGCATACAGTGGTCAATCATACGGTCACTCACGCAGTCAGTCACTTCGTCATTCATACGCTCAGGGCAGGCGAAACGTCCGGGGGCGAAATGCACTGGAGGAGATGTCATGGGCGAAATTTCCGGATTCCCCTTTCAAATGGATTTTTGAGCACACTGGGAGACTGTATAAAAAGTTAATTTCTTAATTTTTTATGTATACGATCCCTCAAACAAATTTTGAGATTTCAAGTAACTGCAAGTGATTTGAAAATTTTTTGTAGTTGAAAGTATGTTTCTAAATGCAGAGATATCTGCTGTGCAAACAATTTGGGACAGTCTGTACAAAGCAATCTTATAGCACAATGATTTCCAACCTTCCATGCTATGTTTCCTTCCCACACGGGACATCACCTTGCATGTTTAACAATAACTAATTTTACATTTTTCATTATTTCATTTTTTTTTTTATCGTAACGGATTACTTTTAATGTACTACATAAATGACCAATCATATACCGTCCGGAAGTACGTGCAACACAGGTTAAGGGAACACTATTATAGCATAATGTTATCATACCAACGCCTAGTTCAACAGGTCTGGTTACAGTCGTGGGAACTGTAGCTAACTAATGTACAGAGGCTGCTCTTGGCCGGTGTGATACGTGTAGCCACACGGGGAGCCGCTCTAAGAGGGGTACCGAATCCGAGTGAAAAGGGCAAAAAAAAAGCTTTGTTGACCAAAAATACGAGATCGGGGGCATCAGAAATAGGTCCCGCACGGGTAGAGTTTTCTTTCGAGCCGCCCCGTCAATATACAGTAAAAGTCCGTTAGATAGTTCCTCTTGAAGCAAAAGTCCTCTGATAGTTCCTCTTGAAGCAAAAGTCCTCTGATAGTTCCTCTTGAAGCAAAAGTCCTCTGATAGTTCCTCTTGAAGCAAAAGTCCTCTGATAGTTCCTCTGATACAAAAGTCCTCTGATAGTTCCTCTGATACAAAAGTCCTCTGATACAAAAGTCCTCTGATAGTTCCTCTGATACAAAAGTCCTCTGATACAAAAGTCCTCTGATAGTTCCTCTGATACAAAAGTCCTCTGATAGTTCCTCTGATACAAAAGTCCTCTGATAGTTCCTCTGATACAAAAGTCCTCTGATAGTTCCTCTGATACAAAAGTCCTCTGATAGTTCCTCTGATACAAAAGTCCTCTGATAGTTCCTCTGATACAAAAGTCCTCTGATAGTTCCTCTGATACAAAAGTCCTCTGATAGTTCCTCTGATACAAAAGTCCTCTGATAGTTCCTCTGATACAAAAGTCCTCTGATAGTTCCTCTGATACAAAAGTCCTCTGATAGTTCCTCTGATACAAAAGTCCTCTGATAGTTCCTCTGATACAAAAGTCCTCTGATAGTTCCTCTGATACAAAAGTCCTCTGATAGTTCCTCTGATACAAAAGTCCTCTGATAGTTCCTCTGATACAAAAGTCCTCTGATAGTTCCTCTGATACAAAAGTCCTCTGATAGTTCACGATCAGAGGGAAAATTGTCGTTATAACGGACTTCTCATGAAAAACAATTTCTTTTGCACTGGGGTAACATGGGGGGGGGGGGTAGAAGAAACCAGATACATTTACCTTTTATTATCGATGAAATATGTATCTAAAGTTGACTGCTTATGCATGTACAATGTTGATTGCATAATAAAATTTTGCACTTTGTGGAATGCAGCAGTTTCTGCAACTGGAGTATTCGTTGCACTATAAAATGATTTAAGACCTATTTGCCCTGTGTCCAGTTTTAGAAGATTCCAAGAAAGGAGAGAGAGAAGGGGGTGGGAAGGATTTTCCAAGGGAAATAATAACGATGTCAGAACTAAAGGTGCCCCACTTGCCCAACCAACACACTCACAGATAAAATGGTACGTTGTTCTACCTCCTATATAGAAAACAAGAAGATAAGATACAGCATGTGGTCGTATCTATGGGGAGGTATTGACATTCCCCATTTATACAAATACAAATACAAATACAACACCAGAACAGGCAAAATGCCCAGCGAGGTGACTGAGAAAACAGACTCACCACTATTCATATACCTATGAAGAGATTTTTTAAAAAAATACCACTTTCTTGTCCATTTTATGTATAATTCTTAAAGAAAGCGAAAGGAAAACATGCTTTTCTGGAATTTCCGCTGTCGTTATAGCGATCGTGTTCTGATTTTCATTCATAGATAACTCGCTATAAGCGGGGATATTTTTTGTATTTTTAACATCAGCTCTTTGACAATCACTTGCGAATTACTCGTAAAACTCTCATTATTCGACGTACTCGTTATAACGGGCTTTTACTGTAATTGTATCATCTGATTAACCAATATACGACACGCTCAATAAAACGTCTCGGATAGTCCAAAGTTCATACTAGATATTAATTCCTACACGAGTTAAAAATCCGTATGTTAGTGTTGTAACAGAAGAAGAAAAAAAATAGAAAGCCCCCCCCCCCCCTACCCTGTGCTCCATATAAAGCCACGGGGTCGCGGTCGTTCGAATTCACGGGTAGAGGAAAAAGAATTACTGCCAGTTGGGACCAGCAGGATGACGTCATGTCTGATCGAGGATGGCGGGCGGATGACAGCAGTTCTGCTGAATTTCTCTGGCTTTCCGAAACCATCCTACACACACACACGCATTCATACGCATATCTCTCTCTCTTTTTCCACCATCTGATGATACATTCTCTCCTTCATCCTCAGTGAACACGATTGCTCGCCTCATATCAATCTATTCTAGACGATTGTGACAGCAAGGGGAAGAGATTTCGTACCTGCCTTTTTCTTTTCTATTCCTCCGACGCCCTTTCTTTTTTACCATAACACCTATTCTCTCTATGCTCTGTCTGTATGCAGTGTATTACGTATTCTTCAGTCTACGTACGTGTATATTTCTCTGCTTGCGACCTGCGCGCAATTTTACTAAAAGCCTATCCCATGCCGCATCGTGGAGGCTGTGTTCGGATTTTTTTTTTTTACTTAGTTTAAAAGGTCACGATGGCTCCGCTTCTTTCACTGATAAGAGTTTTAGCTCGTAAATTTTTATTTTTTTTCTCTCCCCTCTGGATTAACTCTAAGGAAAATCCCCATTTCCAAGTGCTTGTAATGAGTACAACTCTTGAAGAGATTTTCCAATGGGTGAGTGTTTTATAGCGAGGGAAAATTCACGGTATTTTTCAGTAACAAAATACTATATTCTCGGCCTCTGATCGTAGACTAAACAAACGAGAAAAGTGGCAATCTATACACAGAGAATTTAGACTGTTTTAATCACACTAACTTGAAAACTATTCACGAATTTTCCAACTCAGCTAAACTTCACATTCTATCTGGAAAATGTTTCATTCGGGTGATCGAGCGTCATATTTCGATCCACGTTTTGAACTTGGACCTTTCAGGCTAATTAACAGCTATCCTATTTCAAGTTACAAATCAGCGTTTATTGTGATATGGACAGAAGAACTCAATAGTTGGAGCTGAGACTCGAATATCTTTTCAATGAAAAGAGGTTTAACAATAAAACTTTGTTAAACACTGAATGTCGTGGGACATTCAACTCGAAAAATTTCAGGCAATTTTAAAATATGTCTAGATTGGACTTGTATTTCAGAATTGCAACTGCTTCGGCAACAAATATTATCGTTGCAATTTTATCACCTTTACACGTATACATTTTTTTCAAATCGAACAATCACGTGTGTATTCACATTAATTATTCATTATGAATTTGTGGCGCTACTTGTCTTGCACAATTTTTATATTTTTATTATGTTTTTTATGCCACTCACTAGCAAGGCATTATCTAGTGTGTTCTTGTATTGGAGTTCAGTCTGGCTCCAACTGTCGACCGAACATGTGCTAAAAATCTCTCTATCTTATATGTCTTCTATTAAATAACTAAAAAAAGAAAAGGAGTCATGACTCTGTATGTTTCCGAAATAACAACCAGACATCCACCAGCACTAGCATCACCACAAATTTCATTATAACCTTAAAGGCCGAAATATACTGCACTGACGGGACGCGATTATCACGTCACGTCAGAGACGTTATGAATTCTGACATGACGTGAAACTACGTCATGTCAGTGTAGTGTGTTTCGGCCTTTATACGCTCAATTTTTTTATATAGTAAAATATTTCGTTATTTTTCTATCACTTTCAAAATTCCGTCCTCGTAGAATTTATTGGTTTTGAGATAAAAAGCTCAATTAAGAAATTATGTGGAGTGGGAATCCCCCCGTCACAGAATTTCCATGAATCAGAATTCACAACGTCCCTGATGTGACGTGGGACCACGTCACGTCAGAGTAGTGTGTAGCGGCCTTCAGACAGCATTACGTTACCTTGTCATTTTCTACAAAGATAATTTTGACGAGAGTGAAACAAATGGAAAAGAGATGTTGCGATGTCTGATCAGAGTACGGTGAATAAGATAAAATATCTTAATCTATCTTATGGAATTTGTTTTGGGTGACCAAAGAAAAATGTGTCATTTTCGTTGCGTTCCAGAAGCATGTCGCATACTGAATACCTGTCCGAAACTTTTGTGTCACCAAATACTGGTGGTCAATTTCGGGTTATATTACATTTCTACCTTTAAGACAGTCATTCACAGCGATACCCATATTGTAGACCTGTAAACAGGGACGCCGGAAGTCAAAAATATTGCTCGAGTAATGAACAAATTGTTCACTTGGATATGTATGAAGACCATACGCCACACATTCAACAAAAATGGCCCGTTTTTGGTAAATTTCCCATCGCCCGAACTGGGGGGTGGGGGGGGGGGGAATGAGCTATATTGGAATGATGATTGGGGTTGCTGAGCAATACCATTCAAATGATTGGTGTTGCTTTAGCAACATGAGCATATATGTTCCGGCGTCCCTGCGCTGTAAATCTTAGACTTGGCTTGGTAAAACCACTGAACTGTTGATTCATGTGAAGAATCATCACTACAGACTTTAGAAATGTTAAAATTAATAAAAGTTTCATAAACATTACCTTCAAAATAAAAAGTAACAATAACATCAAGTGCCGAAAAATGAACTTACGATCAATGTGTGAATATTATATGCGAAAATATTCGAAATACATCGATTACGATAGAAGCTGGAATAGACATCTAGGTAGATTTCCCACTTCATTCGTGTTACCATAAAATGCTCATTTCAATATTATACAAAGACACGTCAACAACTAAAACATGCAACTCCGACAAATTTTCAGAATTTTCGGGAAAGCAAAATGCATAACGGGGTCCTCTATTGATCTGTTCACACCTAAAATGACCGAGCTATCTGTAGACTCGAATATTTCATCATTTCCAATTATTCCTCTGATTTATCTACTGTTCAAACTTCATGAAGCTCAAAGAATGAACGCCATAGTCTCAAACGCACATAAACATGCATTTATATACAGTGTGTATCCATCGCATTGTTCTTCTTCATGCAACTGAACATGATCTCTCTTAAGTTTATTTCAATTAACTTTTTCGTGCTCGAGAAACAAAAGTTAATTGGTAGAATCGGAGCATTTGGCCTTGGAAATCAATGTGCATTCTTTAAGGGCCCGCCGGTGTTAGTCACGACCGGATCATTCTCACGCCACTCCAACGGTTGATGACAACAAGAACGGAGACTCATTTTACTCTCAAACGCTGTCTATCGTCGTTATGCAAACAGTATCGCCTTTCATACAAAGGAAAAGCTCCGAGAAACCTTAATAAACCTCATATTGAACAAGAGCGGACAGAATCTGTGCATTGTACGTAGCAGTTTATAGTTCCTTGCAGTTTCGTAATATATTTCTTGCCAACTTTACGAAGATCTATCTTTTCTTCTACCAGGGCATTATTGAGTTTTAGATGAGTAGAAAATTTGAATCTAGGGCATGTGTGAGGAAATTTAACCAGCGCGAAAGGTTTCCTAGATATCGTTGGGAACGAGTTAGACTATGCGTGCATGCTGCTTTTTTTTTAAATTTTGTCGAAGGTTCCATTGAAGCTTGTGTTGCGGCCATCATTTTTTATGTTCCTATTTAGAAAGGATAGGGTGAGAGAGGGGAAATAACACTTTTCATCTACTCGAATGCTTGAAATGATGTAGCTAACAAACACTTATTGCATGTATATTCTGACACGATAGTATGAACGAAAAAACACACTATACTGACTTGACGTGATAATTACGTCACGTCAGAATTCACAACGTCTCTGACATGACGTGAAATCACGTCACGTCAGTTGTCAACACGTCCTTGTCAAACTTGATCAAGGCGATTATACAGTAATACCCCTTGTCGTCATGCCACCAAATGAGTGACCTAGAAAGTTTGCAAGCATTGTGAGTGACCAAAAATGACCAAGAGAACAAGGGCCCAGATCGGTGAGCGACAAAATGAGTGACCTAGAGAGAGCAAGGGCCCCCAGGTGAAGAGGGAAAGTGACGAAAAAGTAACCATGGGCGGAGATACGGGGGGGGGGGGGCATGCCCCCCAACAGCAAAGGTGAAGTCGACTGATCTAATGCATATATGTATAGATGAATTGACATCATCATCATCGTGCCCCCCAGCAATAATGACCATGCCACTCAGACTTCTAAGTCTATCTCCGCCTATGAAAGTAACTGAGAAACCTACGCAAACATAGGCCTGTACTGAGTGACCTATAGCACGGCAGATTTAAGAAATAAATGGTCAAGAAAATTAAACTAGGATGAGAGAAGGACGGAAAAATTTTAGTAGCCCATAATCAGCTAAATCATAAATCGGCCTTCTGGTCATGTACATTTTTAGTATTAGAATTTTTTAAAAAGTTTGGTTTCTAACTAAAGCTTAAGCTGCCGCCATTTATAACTTGCCACCTGGGTGCACCGCACCCCTTGCACCTTCGCTTAAGCCTCCCCTGGCCTTGTCCACACTCGCAGCGCTACACCGCGGCGTGCCGCTCCGAAAAAAACTAATAGCGGCTCAAAACAGAGCAGAAGACTGCAGAACAACTTTCAACGGAGTGAGGTTTGAGTCGTCAAGGAGCTTGATCCATGTGGAGCGAAGTACCGATCATCGCGCAGAAGAAGAAAACGCAGTTGAAACATAATGAGCATGAATGAGTTAATGTCTTTGATGTAGGCCTACTGACTGCTTGCGGATCGCGCTCCGACGTGAACGAGGGTACGCAATGCGCTGTTCACCGTCCATATTGGCACATGGGCTACAAACATTATGAATACATCTACCTAACGGATTGCAGTTGTGATCCGTGCCACTGTGGTGGTGGTGCAGTGATCATAGTGACGAGATCGCATTACGAGGACACGGGTTCGAACCCCACCGTCGCCACAGTGGTGGTCGGCTGAAGTTGATTTTCTGTGGTTCCCAGCTTCGATGCGAGCCGATTTCCCTTTTAAAAAGTCTGGGCACAGAGAGCAACGGGCCTACAAACGACACAAATATTCAATCATTACACTTCTGAAATATAGATGGCAAGCACTGAAAAATCCGACACAACACTAGATACGCACTCAGACTGTTAGGTACATACACTTACACTTCCGAAACAACTCGCTAGGTATTAAATTGCCCATAGCGATAGACCTGAGTTGTGCCAACACCATCTATAGCAGAAGACCTCCGCGCGAAGCTCGTGATGGATATACTACAAAAAAGAATAAAGATGGCGCATGCGTGAGCCTGCTATAGCCAGTGGCAATAGGGGAGATGACCTCCTTCAGCGACGTCACGAGCTTCGCGCGGAAGCCTTCTGCTATAGATGGTGTTGGTTTTGCTCGGTTTGAAAGGAAGTTGTGGTCCATGTCTTCAACTGTTACTGTTTTACAACTGGAAATATATACTGTATAGTATAGTAAGCATATAGGCACCGGAACCTAGGGGCTGAGGCCATTTGAGGCCCTTCTCTAATAAATTTTGTAAAGGGGCTGTGCCCCCCCCCCCAATAATTTCTGAAGAAACAATGCAATGCACCTTCCTACTCCTGCGCACACGCTTGAGTTCCGTATATACGGGACGACCAGCAACTTCCAGCCCCTCTAATGTTTTCGTCATGTCGGCGCCTCTGATAGTAAGTTAGTATTTTATTGATACAATCATGATGCCAATCGAGGATGGCGATTTATAAGATCCACAGAACTTTTCCACTGGACTTATCCCGTTGCCGAGATCTCTCCCAGCCCAGCTTCGTGGCAGTTATAAGATCCACAAGATCCGTGTCTTCAACTGTTACTGTTTTACAATAACTGGGAACTGTATTCTTCTCTATGAATCACACTGTACATATCAGGGCCGTAACTAAAGAGGGGGGGGGCAACTGCCCCGGGCGGAAAAATTTAGGTGCGGCAGTTTTAGGTGGGAACAAAGAACACCATTACGAAATTATCGAATTTTAAAGTTGGGGGGGGCGGCAAAAATCCTAGTTACGGCCCTGGTACATATGTAAATCTTTATCCTGAATATAAGCGTACGTGGGAATCAAATAACCTGTAATGAAGGCATTCATTACAGATGACTTTGAAGCTTACACAGGACTTTGAGTCTGTGTTGAGAGACTATTAAAGTCCTAACGTTTATATATATATAGAGCTAAAAAAGCATGTCAACCAAAAAAGTGGCCTCTACTGGGAAAGAAATGCCTTGTAAATGAAGAATTTGTCCCAATTCCCTTATGTTGTTTTACCTTAAAGCACTTTAATTCAATAGTGGTTCTTGGAGCCTAAACGCATTACTTGTGACCAAAAATGTTTGTCTTAGTCTGTTCTATCACCTCTCGGAGTTTGTACTATGAGTTGAGAATCACAATGCATATAAACAGGAAAAAAAATCTGTAAAATGATGACTACGCAGTTTGTAAGGCAAATAACGGAAAAACTGTTAGCGACAGAAACGCACCGTTTGCTGCATTTTATTGGGGGTGGTAGTAAATTTTAGATCGTGCCGAATTTCTAGATTTGTTGCAAATTTCGCTCAAAAGATGATGCTACAGTCTGACGGAGCAATAAATTATATAATATTTTCAAGTATCCACTAGGACTGGTCTGATTAATCGATTAATCGGGCAGGTAAATCGATATTCTTAATCGTAGTTGATAATTTTAGCAAATTTTAGTTGAGTTAAACGATTCAATCCGATTAAAATTTCCATCGAAATTCTTTTGTTTAACTTTATTTGTTTGACAAAACCGATAGATGTCTTGAATTCTGTTCCTACATACAACATCTCAGATATGTGACCATATTTTCAAATATTTCTATCGATATTATGATAAAATTTTGACATGGGGTAAATACAACTAGATTCAACAAAAACTGGTCATGATTAGTTTCAACTGAGTTTGATGCAAGTTTGAGAAAAACAAGACAAAAATTAAAAATTTCAACAGAATGAAGAAGGGGCTATATTAGCCTCGAAATAGCTCTGTTTGGTGTCTTAATTCTCCTATTTTGGGTTATAATCGTTGGTTTTCATCTTTCTACAAAATTTATTGTTATCACTATGAACAGCAGTTTTCATATTCGAAAAACATCAGCTTTCCCCTTCCTCAGTACCATTTGGGTGCAATTTCTAGGGAAACGAGTAACAGTATGAAGATCGAAAGTATTTTCGAAATCAGTGACTAACTGAAAATAACTGATTTAAACGATTCTAATTGTTTGAAATTGAAGGGACTTTATGGGGCACCAGAAAGGCCGAAGGTCGTCCTTTTGTGTTGACAAAACATCATAAAAGTGTGATTCGACGCCAAGTAACTCTTCCACAATTTTAAGACAAATAGCATTATTTTCTGTCGTGAAAATGTGTCTAAATCTTGCATCACAAACAGGAAAGACTTCGTTGGACGAAATATCTGGTGTGAGCGGCGAAGTGGTATGATGTAATTTGTAGTGATGAAAAAAAGTTTAATTTGGACGGTCCAGATGATTGAAAATTATTGCGGTATGATATCAGAAAGGAAGAACTAAGCTACCTTAAGTGTCAACAAAAAGGCGGAAGTTTTACCATATGGACTATGTTCAACTCTGGTGAAAAAGTGCAGTTACCTGTTGTATCAGCATGTCTGAGGCCGGTCGTCCACTGGAATCTACAACAAACGTAGATTCCGCGAATTGTTCAAGCTCGTTGTAGTTTCCAGTGGACGACCGGCCTGAATGCTCAGACATATCAGGAGCTGTTGAATCAGCCTCTAATTCCCTGTTTTGAATTTCAAAATGGCCCCACAACTCAATTTCAACAGGATAATGCATCCCGTCGCAATGGAAATTCGACCTGGGAGTGGTTTCTTGCAAATGGTGATGGTTTGTTCCACATGTTCTTCAGATCTCAATCCAATAGAAAACGTTTGAACTACAGTGGCACACGTAAAGTATATGAGAATGGTAAGTAATACAACAATGTTTCCGAACTTGAACGGATGATCTTCAAAGTGTCGCAAGATATTCCACTGCAGCGTTACCAAAAACTTGTAGAATCGATTCCTGGACGAGTGTTTGGCATTTTAAAGAGCAAAGGAAAAATATAATTGAATTTGAGTTTGTTGGAGTGGCTTTATTATTTTGGAACAAGAATTGATTTCATTGTTCGACTTTTTTTTACAGAAAATGCGGATTCTAAATTGAATTATCACTATTGTTTTGTTCCTTTGTACTCAGGGTTTTCCAATAAAAAAAGAATTTTCACTTTAAGAAAATAAATTCTATTAGTTATTGAATATTGAATTATATATATATTGGCTTTATCATTCTAGAACACACCTTAGTTAGGATTTGAAAATTTTCTATTAAAATTATTCAATTAATCGATTAAAATTTTTTGATTAACCAGTTAAAAATTTTAACCGACTCCCAGCCATAATATCTACCATTTTTAGCAATTACATGTCGTAATCACGTACAAAATTCACTGATACCTGTGACAATATTTCGACAAGAAATGTGATATATGCATTACAGATGTAATGTTTCTATTCCCGGATAGTATGTGAATTTTGATGGTAGACTTTGTCTTTCAAGTCATCCTACAGGAAGTAGGCAGGGTCTTCTTAACGAATTGAGGGGCACAAAACATTTTTTGAAGGATTTTATTGTATCTTAATCCGAATTTTAGGTACATATTTGTTTTCTGGGAAAATAAGCATCCAACGCGCGTGCTGTATACATTTATGCAAAAATTCTGAAATAAATACAATACTTGCATACTAAACAAAAATAGACGGAAATTAGGAATTAAGAGAGAAAGTTTTGAGAAATTTTTTCATTATAATGAAAGAAAGTTTTGAGAATTAAATGAAAGAAATTTTCGAGAATTTAATGAAACTTTCGAGAATTTAATGGAACTTTCAAGAATTTAATGAAACTTTCAAGAATTTAATGAAATAAACTTTCGAGAATTTAATGAAAGAAACTTTCGAGAATTTAATGAAAGAAACTTTCGAGAATTTAATGAAAGAAACTTTCGAGAATTTAATGAAAGAAACTTTCGAGAATTTAATGAAAGAAACTTTTGAAAATTAATGAATTTTTGGAGAATTAATGAATGTTTTTGAGAATTAATGAATGTTTTTGAGAATTAATGAATGTTTTTGAGAATTAATGAATGTTTTTGAGAATTAATGAATGTTTTTGAGAATTAATGAATGTTTTTGAGAATTAATGAAAGAAACTTTCGAGAATTTAATGAAAGAAACTTTCGAGAATTTAATGTAAGAAACTTTCGAGAATTTAATGAAAGAAACTTTCGAGAATTTAATGAAAAAAACTTTCGAGAATTTAATGAAAGAAACTTTCGAGAATTTAATGAAAGAAACTTTTGAAAATTAATGAATTTTTGGAGAATTAATGAATGTTTTTGAGAATTAATGAATGTTTTTGAGAATTAATGAATGTTTTTGAGAATTAATGAATGTTTTTGAGAATTAATGAATGTTTTTGAGAATTTAATGAAAGAAACTTTCGAGAATTTAATGAAAGAAACTTTCGAGAATTTAATGAAAGAAACTTTCGAGAATTTAATGAAAGAAACTTTCGAGAATTTAATGAAAGAAACTTTCGAGAATTTAATGAAAGAAACTTTCGAGAATTTAATGAAAGAAACTTTTGAAAATTAATGAATTTTTGGAGAATTAATGAATGTTTTTGAGAATTAGTGAAAGAAGTTTTTAGAATTAATGAAAGAAAATTTTTAAGAATAAATGAAAGAAAATTTTTAAGAATAAATGAAAGAAAATTTTTGAGAATAAATGAAAGAAAATTTTTGAGAATAAATGTTAAATCTGAATTAATAAAAGAAATAGTTTAACAATTAATGGAAATTTCAAATTAGTTAAAGAAATTATTTCATAATTAAGTAAGGAAATAATTTCAAAATTGACTGAAAAAATAATTTCTGAATTAAGTGAAAAAATAGCTTCAAAATTGGATAAGAAAATAATTTCATAATTGTGAGTAAAGAAATTATTTCTGAATTGAGTAAACAAAATTTCAGAATTGATGAGAAAAAAGATCAGAATTGATAAAAATTTAAAGCTCTGGGCTCGGATCCCGTTGCCCCATTCATTGAGACACCACTGACAGAAAGGGAACAAACTGCCACTATTTGTAATAGGCCTACTGCAAGGGTTCTTGACCTTTTGTGTTCCACGGACTTTTGTGACAATTAGACGAAAGCTACGGACATCTTTACGGAATAATATGCAGCGCATAATAATGAAAAAACAAGTCATTTGTTTTCTCATCCAAGCTCACGAAACTTCTGAAACCTCTCCAAAGACCCCTGGTTAAGAACTACTAACCTACTGTATCTCTATCTGCACGAAAGATCACCTACAGCTCCATCTATCGTCAAAAATGTAACGAATTTAGAAATTTCACAAAGTTAAACTTACTGGTTCCACAGAAAACAGTATACAGGCGTCCTTCGCTTTACGCGATTAATTGGTTCCTCAAAATGATCACGTAATTTGAAATCGTGTAAAGTGAGTTGAATTTAACATGGGTAAGAGATAGAGATAGGTGGAGGTTTCTTCAAGAAGGATGAGAAGAAAGTAAACCCAACTTTCACAGAAGCAAAATAATGTTTTTCGAATGAATTAATTATTCAAAATTATAAATAAATCTCATGAATTTAGGTTATATGAATAAATTTAATTAATACTTTTTAATTCTTTGTCTCTACTACTTCTGATTAATTCTAGTGTGAATGTGGATGTTTTCTTTCTTGAAGAGTCTGATATGATAGATTGATAACTTTTTTAATGACAGCAGTCGAGATTCAGCTGACAAACAGCATTTTTCGTCTCTTTATAAAAACTTTGGGAGCAAAGCTAGAGAGTTCTGAGAATATCCCTCGCAAATATGACAATCTTAGATTCATTAAGATCGTTTTCTTCGATTAAAATTTTGATGGCATTGTCGATGTGTTACCAAAAGATGCTCATTAGTGAGATCTGGTGATATGGATTCGAACGTTCTTTCCATATTTGTCTCAGTTACATAAAAAAGTCTAACGGATTTGGTCATTTTAATAATGTCATACCTCTAATTTAACAGTTTATTTTCAGGATTAAAATCAAACTACAGACCAAAAATTTTGCTGGTCATAATTTCTAAAATTGACTTTTCAAAATCGCATTATAGTGAAATCGCGTGAAGCGAAAACGTGTAAAGCGAAGGATTGCTGACCGCTATTTCACTTTCAAATTTGTAGTCATTTAACGGACATCCTTGTGCATATGTTATAACAAAATTACAATAACACTTAGAAAGAATTCAAGTGTCAGTTCAAGAATTCAATACTAGGTCATGTTTTGACATCCCTTTGCTGTTAACATTTCACGACACTCAATTAAAGGATAATTGACAGACACAATTTTTAGTGTATCAGTCACTACCGAAGTGTGAAAGTGACCCTTAGAATCACTGATATGATGCGACCATCCCAATTTCCGTCTGATTGATAGCTTACATTCCGACATTATTGTTGTATACATGCTCCTTGAAAGATTATCTTAAATGCGTTCGATGGCTCTTCAATAAATCGATCTCAGAGGATGATTGGCTTCACTCTAGTTTTCGATAAAGAAATATTATCATTGTTTTCAAAGGCAATCTTTTTTTTTTTGTGTGTGAAATTTACATTTCCAAATCTCTTCTCTAAGCTGCACTTTTTTCTGATCTCTAGGTCATTACACTTAAAACATGTAAATGAACCTTGAAATGTTATTTATAAGTTCCGTCTTCTTTTTTATTCGTGGATGTCTGTATTAATAATTGATGCGAAAGTTATATAAATTAGGAAATAGTCGAAGAAAAGATAAAGTCTGAGTGAAATAATAACAACAAAAATGTCTTTCATACAAAAATCCGTAGGAACCGGTTCTTAAAGACTCCAAAACGATTTCAAATGATTATGGTTTTTTATTAGAGAAAAGCTGCGTTGAGAGAGACATTCCAAAATAATCTAATAAACATTTCCTATTCTTAAAAAAAAGATCTTAAGATTCTTCATCTTCCAACAAGAAAAGAAATATATATCAGAACACAGGGAAGAATAGCAACTAAACGTTTTTTGACCTCTTCAGATTTCTTTTGAAATGGTTACTACCTTTTGAGAGAGAGAGAGAGAGAGTCTCTTATATTATTTCTTCAAAGAAAGGCCACACGTTATTCATCCATTACGTCTGAGTTACGTCTGAGTCACCACACACGAACAGTAATTAGAGTAAGCTGTAGAGAAATATATATGTATTTTCATCTTCCATTCCTGAACTGAATCCTCAGACACGGTATATTCGGTATATTTTGATTTTAATTGAATATGAACTGTAGTAATTAATTTCTTTCACATATTTGAATTATATTGGGTGTTTCACGAAGCGTGTCCGAAAGGAATAAAAATTCTAAATCAAAAAAAAGCTAAAAGATAAATATAAAAATTATCCTCTCTTTATATTGTACTAAGAAAAATATACCCCATAATATTTCAATAAAAAATTCGTCGAGATGTCAGTGATTGAAATTATTGATTTTTTTTCTACTTTTTACGTGCAAAAATAAGAAAGTACCTAAAATATTTAAGATTTCAAAAAGTGGCGAAAATCAAGAATTTTAATCACCAATATCTCGACATAATTTTTTTTCCAATTTTTATTGGGTGAATTTCTTTCGATATATTAACGAAATACATGAATTTTACTAATTGAAATTTTTCGATTAAGGAGTGTTACGACTTCTGAGGATTGAAAAGTCGATTCGTCAAAGTGACTTCGAAAAATATTTTCTTTAATTACAAATGAAATGCAAAAAATTTTACGTTAATTATTTAATTAGTTCTTTCAAAATAAAAGAAATGAATAACAATGTAAACATAACCAAGAAGCAAACTGCTGAAAAATTTTGTACGAATATTTATTCCTCATGTGTTAATAAAATGGACCTCGATTTAGCGATTGATCGATGGGAAGCATTTTTTAAAGAACGTTGAACTTTAATTTTTGAAATTTATTTTATTCCTACTTTTAAAATTCATAAAATGTTAACAAATGATTTTGTATCCACATTTCACTAACACAAGTCGAAGAAACATCCCTACAAAATTTCAGGATTTTTGATGGGATAGTTTTTTTTTTTCAAATCTTATGGACAAGCAGCAAAACCTTCAGAAATTCGATCTAAGAAAGACACGTTCAAAGTTTGTTTCTGGAATACTTTTACACTTTCATTCATTTATTTTCTTTTGTTTTGAAAAAACAATTAACCTGCTAACACGAAATTTTTTGCATTTGCTTTGCAATCAAGGGAAGTATTTTTCGAAGGCATTATTGAAAAATCGACTTTTCGAAGCTTTAGAGGTGGTCATGACACACTTTATAAGGCTGTATTTCAAAATTTTAATATTTACATTTCCTCAATTATCATTTTATTAAGGTGGCTATGTATCACCTAATGGAAGTTTTTTAACTTTCGGACAATCTTCGTGAAACACCCTGTATAATAATTTTGTACATTCAAACATGATGAGCGATCAACTTTTTTTGAAAGAAATATATCTCGTAGGATCAACGAATCGGTTCTAGTGGTACTTGTGGTAATGGCCAACATGTGTGAAGTTTTTTTTCTTCTCGACTTGGCTTCACAAAGAGAACAGTTGACCACATTGTTATGGTGCATAATTTGCATAGCTCTTTCGCCTAGCCCATTTAGGATCGACGCGGAAATGAGTGGCGTGTCCCGCTCTTAAGACACCTTTTTTACTACCGATGTTATTCGGTAGGCCACATGCGTGGTGGCCACCGAGACAAGGAAGCCTTGTTTTGTCTGTTCTCTTTCGGCGGCTTCTCTCACAAATTAGTCATGTCTCCAGACGTTCATTGAATCGCGAGCCCGACGTCGGCCGACATGTTCTCCTAGGATTTCCTTTTCTGGTCCGTCAAAGCAAAAAAAACCTTTTCCGTCATTTACGAAACTTGTTGGACTACAAAACACGCCTGGTGATGGTGACAGGGTGTAATAGCAGCGTTAATATCACTCGACTGGGCATCGTGATTCACTTCCTTCCCTGATCAATCTCTCGTGATTTGCGATCTCGCGCCCGACATTTATTTTTCGAAGCCAACTGATACCCGAACCTTTTTTTTCTTGACATTTGCCCTTGACGTCGATCGTGATTATATTTTATCTTTCTTTCGGGCCGTGTCTGGATGCCAATTAACTATTTGACAGAGTGTCAGAGATGAAATAATTATCGTATTAAGGGAAGATATAATTAGAAGTTTCAATACCAATTACAAATGGCAAAACTGGGGTAACCTCTATCGTGGCCGCAAGTTTTCGAATGCGTCATGTAAATACAGATACAAAAGCCACAACAGGTAAAATGCGCAATGAGGTGACTAAAAAAAGGGTGTGTGTCCTTAAAAAAATGGATGTCGAATATTGCTAAAATAAAATAACCCAAAATAAGAACAATTATCACGAACAACTATGATGAAATACAATACATTTCCCATAAAAAATTCTTTGCCTTATCTAAGTATGAATAGCTTCTCGATTCATCCCGTTATAAGCATCGTGTTTCTTTTTGAACGTGTCAATTGTGGTAGAATTCACGACTCCCCGGGATAAGCTGTTCCATTTATTCACAATTCTGTTGAAAAATAACTCCCTGCGGCACCACAACCTGGAGTTGTCTCCTACCATTTAATACTGGTGCTCTTTGCCAAAGCACTTGATTGGCAGTGTATTAATGCAGAAAGCCCAAACAAAGAAAAAATACAGTAATTTCAATTAACTGCGTATAATTTTAATAATCGGAACCCAATTTTAATACAATAAATGCAAGAAATACAATTGGTTATAATCTATCTACAATCATCTATATCTGTTTGCGTTTGTTAAAGAAATGCTTCGACACTATGAATTAATTTTTAGCCTCAACCGGGTTCTCCTTTTACCCTTTGTTTGTAAAGCTCTAGCTAGTTTGTAAATCTTTGCTAAGTATAGTGAATTTGGAATCAGTGAATTTGTGTCGACAACATATATATATTCTATTATATATACAGTATCTATTTTTTTCATTTCTGTATGTTCTTATTTGATGATAAAACCCACAGTTCATAAGCTATAACGATTGGCACAAACCACTAGAACTTTCGTCCTTTGTCTGTAGGATCTGGACCCGCACATGCAGCGAATGAGATATTGTTGAATTTGTTTCAACAAGTTTTATATCCGATAGTACCCATGTTATCTATTTCGTCTTGTGATCATTGGGGAAATACTTAGAAATTATGAATTTTCAGTCTCAACTACGAGTTTTTTAATCTTTTGTTTGTAAACATTGAGCCATGCGGTGAAATCTACAACTGCGGTGAAATGGCATACCGTTATATTCGTTCAATGATAGCCATTTTATCTATTTCGATTTTGATTGTTAGAAAAATATTTCAACATAATTGATTTTTTGGTGCCAAATTTCACTTTAATCGTTTCAAATTATTTATTGTTATGTCTATGTATTTCGCTTTTATTTTTCCCGATAGAAACCAAAAAAGTTATGATTTAATAGAGCGGTTCTCAACCTTTCTGAACTCAAGGACCAGTAAAATGTTTGAAATAATTGCCGGACCACTTGTGTTCCGTATTACGGTATATTCCTGAATTTTTGATTGTACCGAAGATTTTTTACACGTTTGTCTTATTTTTCACAATGCTTATTTGAATCGATAATAAGCTATTTAATAAAATCGTGAATAAATAGTATAGGCGACGGAGATAGACTTGAAAGTCTGGGGGAGGGACATGATGATGATGATGATATCAATCCTTCCATACGCCTATACACGGATCCCTAGGCTCCACATATGACGCTGGGGGTGAGGGGGGGGGAGTGCATGCCCTCCCGTATCATGTAATACGGGATTACATGATACGGGATCTCCGCTCATGATAAACAATGTTTTTATAACTTATAAACTATTTAATGATGATTATGGCTATAAATATCCATCTCACATATTTTCAAGGTGACTGGGCATGTAAAATTTTTGAGATTTGTCCATCCTTGTCAACCTAGTCATTTGAATGTTGTTTTTTTTCCCGTGAAATACATTTTTACTGCGATTTGTAGCGCAGCCCTCCCTTTATTTCTCCATCCTTCAGCAATTTTAGCAAATTTGTCCTAAATTCGATTTTTTTTTTGGCGATAATTAGTGATATTTCGTATTTATGATCGCAATTTCTCGCATTTTCCTGATGATATATAATCCGGTATAATTTTTATTTGAACCCAAAATATGGATATTACTAATATCGATTACACAGCAATTTAATAATTTTTTAGTCATTTAGAATTAAATTATCAAATCTGCTTGCGGACCACCTATGGCATCGTCGCGGATCGAGAAACGCCGATTCAATACTTATTTCATTTTGATCAGAATTACTGTTCACGAGCTACCACGTTGCAATGTTGACGGAGTGTGCCGATCGTGTTGATTTTTTCCATCCTCTTTTCATATAAGAGAGACTAATCCCGTCTAGTTATGTAGGAAGCATTGGATTTTTTTTTTTGTGTGCTCAAAAATTTGCTTAGGGATCCCAAGATGCCTTTCAAAATCAAACAGAAATTAGAATGAAAATATAGCGAATGGCTATAACTAGAGCCCGAAAGTTTATGCACTAAAAATGGTCGAAATAGGCAGGCAAAAAGGTACTAAAACTGCTTAATATAAGCACTAAAAAAAAAGACATTTATAATTTAATGGAAGGAAGAAAATATTACTAAAAACTATGGTATTAAGGGTCCAAAAACTAGCTGAAAAATTTGTTGCATTTAATCCGTCTGCTGTTTTAATTATACTTTATAATAACTGCATTATTGTCCAAGATAAATTAATTTCAAGCCCAAAACAAAATATTACTGGACCATCACGATTAGGTCAATTACAGGGCCACCATTACCAGACGCGGAGCCCGTAGAGAAAATGATCTGTGGGGATTCTTGGAATTCTGAATAATTCCCGTTGGTTCGTTGTATTATTTGGAATAATCATTATCATTTCTATAGTTGAAACAAAGCTACTTCCTTTTGCTGTAAAAAAAATTTACTTTTTTATGTTCTCTCCTTCCCTTTACTCACTGGGCTCACACCACCCCACGGAAAATAAAACCCAGGCAATCGGACAGGTACTACAAAGTGGCAAATAACATCATGATAAGGGACTAGTCAAGCGTTCTGCACTGTCAAAGTAAAGTAACGATCGAAAGAACAAGCGAGAAAGAGTAGCGTAACGGACCATTAAAGTAAAAATTTGTTTCTAAGCCCTATGGGCGCTAGCTTTTAAAGGAAAAGTAAAAACTTAAAATAATCTGCACAAACGCCAAAATGGCTTCACGCAAAATCGCAAAGCAGATGGCGAAAATAGATGAAGGGGGTATGGGCCGCTATCACAGCGGCGATTGGGACCCCGGCCCACCAATTATGGTCATGGTCATGGTCACTTTTTTATGTTATCAAATATGCGGGACTCCTTCAAGCGCGGCCACATCTGTCGAATACTCCTGAGGGTGATTGTGGTCAATTTAATCGAATACTAAATATGTATGTAAAAGCCATGGTTGTTTGCAGTGCATTTATGGAGTAAAAAAATAAAATCAAAACAACATTGGTCCCAGAACCCTGTCTGCTTCTACCCCGCTTTGTGTGAGCCATGACGTGAAATGAATTCCTCTTGAGACAGTCATCGGTCAGCTATACATTTACAATGCAGTCCAGTGCCTGAGCGAGACGTTATGTGAAGCATATGGAGAAACAAATTTCTAAATTTTCTCTGCTTTTATAACATGGGCTGCGTTCATCTGAAACACCACGTCTAACACCATCCGTCAAAAAAAGTTAACGAACTCATAGCAACACCAAGTTCCCTATCTCTCAGATCACTTATTTGCATTTAAATGGGACTGGAAAGGGAGGCTTTTTGAGGATAATTAATACTGAGAGTTGAAAAATTTTAACAAAAGCAATTCTTTTGTTTTCAATGTTCAAAATATTCAAGTTTTGCAGATTATGGTCTCTGAAACTCACTGATAAACTTAAAACTATGTTAAAATAGGCATTTATGACACGAAAAGTTCGAAAAAGGCATTTTAACAAAAAACTTTTGTAAATAGGCAAAAAAAGGCATTTATGGAATTTTGCCTTAACTTCCGGGCTCTATCTATAACATACCGAAGGAGGGGCTTAGTTCCAGTGCCGGTTGACCAAGGTAGCCTCGGGAAGAGTTGATTGAAAACACTACTGTTCTGATAGAATTTTTAAATTCATGTTCTTTTCTTATATTTCTAGGTAATTTTTTTTTTGAATCGCATCTCTCTGATCACTTCACGACTAAATTAAAACTGTTGTTAGATTAATAAAATGATTGTTACAAAAAAAACATACTACAAAAATTGTATGTTTAGTTGATATATTTACACTTTATTTACAACGGATAATATTTACACAATACAAATGATAATATTTACACAATACAAACGGGGATGCTGGTAGAGGAAAATGTGGCCCGTGCATGATGAGACGCAGACACGCGCGTCGGTGAGTGAGACAACATCAACCATCAACAAACCGAGCCAGACGCCTTTGACTCCCGATTTCTGTTGTGATGCCACCAGCAGAAAATAGACTAATAATTATACAAGCTGGGAAGATACGCCAGCGCCATCGTGTGGACAGCACTACAGTACCCCCCTCGCAGTCCGAAGGACGAGGACAGAAGAGAAAGAATTAAAGTTTAAAAGTCACGTGCTTCGATGAACGTAGACGGTTTTTCCAAATATTTTTGCAGGTCGTTGTCTTTTTTAGGATGCTTTTCGGAACGACGCAACAAGTTTTTGGCACGGATACATCTGTGTTTTTGTTGGTTGGCTGAGGCACACTGCCGGTGAGCAGAAAGGCAGGTTTTAACCTGTCGACCGATACCATGGAAGGTTTTCCTTTTATGAGAAGGCAAAATGTCTTCTCACCACGTTTCAGCACTTCGTACGGTCCGTTGTAAGTGGGGACGAGAGCTCGTTTTACTGTGTCTGACCGCAGGAAGACGTGGGTGGTGTTCTTCAGTTCCGAATGTATGTACAGTCTCTTTTCACCATGCGCCGTTGCAGGAGTTGGTTGTAGCTGCTGCATCTGGTCCCTTAGAATGGAGACAAATTCTGTGGGACACGGTATGCTGTTACTACTGTTGGTGATTAGATCGCCAGGCAATCTGAGCTCTGTGCCGTATACGAGTTGTGCTGGTGTGGCTTTGAGGTCTTCTTTGTAGCAGGATCGTAGCCCTAACAGGACTGTTGGAAGTGTGTTCACCCAGTTCATGTTTGACCTAGCTATCAGAGCTGCTTTCAGTTGTCGATGAACTCTTTCTATCATCCCGTTAGCTTGAGGATGGTAAGGTGTCGTCCTGATGTGCTGAATGCCAAGGAGTTTGGTGAGTTCGTGAAAGATGAAGCTTTCGAACTGTCGACCTTGGTCTGTTGTTATTTTCTCTGGGGTTCCGAAACGACTGATCCAACCAGAATAGAATGTTGAAGCAACAGTGGCTGCTGTCATGTCCTTCATCGGTAAAACTTCGATCCAACGGCTGAATCGATCGATGCAGGTGAGGCAATATGTGTAATCTTGGGATGACGGAAGTGGACCAATGATATCGATGTGAACGTGCTTGAAACGAGCGTCTGGCATTTCTATTTTTCCTGGAACGGAAACAGTATGTTTGTGCACCTTTGACTTTTGGCAAGGCACACAACATCGAGTCCAGGTGGTGCAGTCTTTCCGAATTGAAGGCCATACAAAGCGATCGCAGACAAGACGTGTTGTTGCTTTGATGCCTGGGTGGCATAGATTGTGAAGAACATCGAAAACGTGTCTTCGAAGAGTATTCGGTATATATGGGCGTACTCGATTGCAGGATGTGTCACACCAGAGTGGTTTGTCTATACCAACTAAATTGCAGATGTTGAGTTTTAAAGAGGAGGAATGCTTGAGAGAGTCAAGTTCACTGTCGGTCGCTTGAGCTGCTGCGATCTTGGAATAGTCTATTGATGGAGGGCATGCAATGGCTTGTATTCTAGAAAGAGCATCAGAGACTAGGTTCTGTACGCCTGATACGTGACGTATGTCGGTGGTATGCTGTCCGATGAAGTCAAGATGTCGTGTTTGTCTGGGAGATGTCTTGTGAGGCTTTTGACGAAATGCAAATGTCAAGGGTTTATGGTCGGTGTAGAGGATGAAATGTTTCCCTTCGATCATGTGTTGAAACTGCTTCACTGCCGCATATGCTGCTAATAGCTCTCTGTCGTAAGCGCTATAATTCATCTCAGCTTTGATAAGCTTCCTGGAGTAGAAAGCGAGAGGTTGCCAGTGCGAGTTGACAAGCTGTTGTAGGCAAGCACCGATTGCTGTATTGGATGCATCTACCATGATAGAGAGTTCGGCCGATGGATGTGGAAAAGCAAGAAGGGTTGCAGAAATGAGTTTTTTCTTGCAATCTACGAAAGCTTGATTTGATGTTTCCGTCCACTCAATCTTCGCGTTGCTTTTGGCTTTTTCTTGAAGATATAAACATAGTGGAGCTTGTGTTTCTGCTAACCCAGGAAGGAATCTCCGATAAAAATTCAACATTCCTAGAAAACGTCGAAGTTCTTGGATGGTTGCCGGTCTTGGGAAATCTTTTATCGCCTTCACTTTATCATGAAGAGGAGAAATTCCTTTTGATGATATTCTGTGTCCGAGAAATGTGACTTCATCTTGGAAGAATTTGCACTTCAGAGAGTTGATCTTTAGACCATGTTCGGCCAGTCGTTTGAAAACTATGTCCAGGTGCTGTTTATGCTGTTCAGAGTTCGCTGATGCGATGAGGATGTCATCTATGTATCCCGCTGAAAAACTGAGACCAGCCAACACTTGGTCGATGTACCTCTGAAATGTCTGGGCGGCATTGCAAAGTCCGTAGGGCATGAAAGGAAATTCATAAAGCCCGAAAGGCGTGATGACGGCAGTCTTGGGCACGTCAGCTTCTGCCACTGGAATTTGTTGATACGCCGAGACGAGGTCGATGGTCGAGTATATTGCAGTCCCATGAAGCATGTGGGTTAGGTCATGGATATGAGGAATGGGATATCTGTCTGGTGTGGTGATCTTATTTAGCTGACGGTAATCACCGCAGATACGCCACGCACCATTAGGTTTCTTGACCATATGAATTGGACTGGCCCATGCACTGTTTGATGGCCGACATAATCCTTGTTTTTGCATGTCCAGAAATTGCTTTTTGGCGCAAGATAACTTTTCTGGAGAGAGACGGCGAGCTTTAGCAAAAATTGGCCTACCTGTTGTCTCGATGATATGCTCACAGCATGGTTTGGAGTTCAGCGAAGATTTGCTGAGCAGGCTTTGATAAGTTGAGTCACCGTCGAAAAGTTTGATTGAGTGCACTTCTGACTTCTTTAGTTGACAGTTTGCAGTAAGTTTCGTCTGCATGTCGAGGAGGCATCGTCGTCGTAAGTCCGGAAGCAAATTGAAGTTATACAAGAAATCGGCTCCAAGAATAGGTTTTGGTACCGCGGCCAAGAGGAAAGTCCACCGGAAGACTCTGCTGAGTTTAAAATCTAAAGTGACTGTTCGCTCACCATAGACGTTTATTGGAGACGAATTTGCAGCGGAAAGTTGGAGAAGTGGTTGACGTTTGTCAGTGCTGCACGCTGGGAGTATTGAAACGTCAGATCCAGTGTCTACAAGGAATGAAATGTTGCTGCTTCGATCGGCTACGAATAAGCGACGAGATGTCGTTGGCAGGGAGCATGTCGCTACTACTCTCCGCCTTCGTCGTTTTTTGTAAACCTGCATGGTGAAGTGCACCTTCTGGCTTGATTGCCAAATGTCTTATGGTACCAACAAAATTGCCTATCCGGCAACGTAGGTGGTGATGTTGATCTCTTTGAACGGGAGAAACGCGAGCGCGAAACACTACGGGAACGCACACGCAAAACTGTTTTCAGTTCGCGGCGTAGTTGGGCGATCTCTTCTTGGAGTTGTGCGATCGTGTCCGATTGTTGACTTTTGTTCACGGCGTCTACATGAGGTGGGCTTGCTTCTTGGATCTTGTCGGCCAGCTCAGCCGTTTTGTCAAGGGTTAGTGGGCTCACGACAGCGAGTATAGATCGAGTAGATTTGGGTAGTTGTTGCAGGAAGAGTTCTGTCAATAGTTCGTCCGAAACGCTGAGAGATTCCGCTCTTCGTTTTAATTCACGGAGAATGTCAGACGGTTTCCGATCTCCTAATGGCTCACAAGCGAGAAGTTTCTTAAGCTGTGTAGACGAGGATTCACTGCAACGTGCGACTAATTCGTGCTTTAGTTTTTCGTATGGCTCCGAAGTTGGAGGGGTTCATGAGAATGTCTCGTACGAGAGATGCGTTATCTGGAGGAAGATTTGCAACGATGTAGTTGTATTTTGTTTTTGACTCTGTTATCGGTTTCGGAGCGGCTAACTCGAAAGTGCTTTCACACATCACGAACCATAACGATACATCACGCACGTTGAATGGCGGTATAACTACGGCACTCACCTCTGCCATGGTGGTTTCTTTTGCTTCACGTCCGATGTCGCCAATCTTTAGTTGATATATTTACACTTTATTTACAACGGATAATATTTACACAATACAAATGATAATATTTACACAATACAAATGATAATATTTACACAATACAAACGGGGATGCTGGTAGAGGAAAATGTGGCCCGTGCATGATGAGACGCAGACACGCGCGTCGGTGAGTGAGACAACATCAACCATCAACAAACCGAGCCAGACGCCTTTGACTCCCGATTTCTGTTGTGATGCCACCAGCAGAAAATAGACTAATAATTATACAAGCTGGGAAGATACGCCAGCGCCATCGTGTGGACAGCACTACATATGTAATTAAAGAAATATTTTTTCTAAAATTGAATAGTATCAGTCATTAACCTCTGTTTAAATAGACTAATGCCAGTTTCGTTTCTCCGACTTCAATTAGACCCGTGATTCGAAATGACTTCATTCTGAGTTTCACGATATCAGAAATATTCGAGATAGAACATGTTCTCATTTGTGAAGTAACAATTTTCTTCTTGTTGTTTCTTACAAAATTGCCGCATTGAATTGTTGTTGTTGCGTTGAACGGGAAGTTAAGAAAGAGAAGAGAGTTAATGAACTGAACGTGCATATCAAGGTGCAACAATCCGTGAGAAATGCTCCATTCCAGAATGGAACAGAAACTATCAAAGTTTTATCAATAATAGCTGCTGACACATGCATACACACAGCAATGGCATTATATGACCTTTAATGACGGCGGCGGAAGCTTTTAAAGTATCAAATGTTACCTGTCGGATTTTATCTGGATTACAGAATGCATTTAAAGTTGCGTGGTCTCTAAAACAACTGAGGTCTTACGTCTTCGTTGTACCTGACCTCGATTTGCTTGTTCAATGCCACGTAGGGTGGTACTAAATAATTTATATTAATATTGTATACTTTTCTTACACTCGCCGTAAAAAGTTAAATTTTGATGCCTCGTGATTTCTTAAAACGAATTGATTGAAATTATATTGAGATTTTACATTCGGGTTTTAATTAGAAACGTAGGTAATGAAATAGTGGAGAGAGATCAATATAGAGATTGATTATTCCGGTGTTTTAAAAATGCATCTCTCTTACGTTAAGTCCTCTGTGAAGTTTTCGTGTTTACTCTAATCTTAAGAACGACGTTTGTGTAAGCTCATAATTAATGAATTATTGATTCACTCGTTGTGTTAATACAGATAAGGAGGTCGATATAATCTCACGGTTAATATTTCGGCGATAAATTACTCCCCCCCCCCCCCTCCACCGCTAATGGACTGTTAATAATGTCACTAATTGATCGTGATGCAAGTTTATATTCATTAGACGTTAAATTTTACTAAAATATTCATTATTATCGTATATGGTGTGTTCGCTAAAGCTGAAAATAAGGTATTTGTATCTACAATTTTTGCTGGATCGCTTAAATAGCTCAGTAAATATGCAACTAAATCTGTTTTTAACACTTTCCTCTTCATTTTTTCCCACCGCGATGTTTTACATTATCCAATTATTAATGGTTAGACAGACAGCTTGGGTTTGAAGGTAATTCAGAGCGATTACAAAAAAACATCCACATTCCATCTGGAACTCGCACCCAGACTAGTATCTACCGTTGGATGCTGGATCTCCTATGTCAACCAGAATAGTGTTCTTTAATCTTTCTACAACTGCGGACCGGTGAAAAAAGTTGGACAATTTCCCGTACCGGCGGAAATTGCAGAAATAATTTGTGGACTGGCAAAAGATAAATAAATGTAAGAAATAATTTACGAACTGGAGGAAAATAAATGAGAGAAATAATTCGCAGACCTGCTGACGGCAAAAACAAATATAGAGACAGTATAACATTTATCAAATCTAAAATTATGTACAGGCTGTATGAATTGACCGAAATTTCTCGCGGGCTGGCACCGGTCTACGAACCAGCGGGTGAAAAACACTGAACTAGAAGATTTAGTTAGTTGGCCTCTTCAAAAAGTTTTCATCGAAATTAATTAGTATTAGGAACATATAAACACTGACAATCTTCAGCGAGAAAATATATATCAAAATCTCGTCGAGATGCGAACGCATAGGCTATGGCTGCTGTGAAATCATTCAAACTTCTACTGTAGTGGTTCTCAAACTTTTGGCACTCACGAATCCCTTGCCCAATTCATGGGTCATCTGCGGCTCCGCCAAAATAGTTTGTGATAGATATTTTCCCATATAAAAAAACCACGTCAAAGCATAAATGGGCACACAAATCAATATCTCCAGCTCGCCGTGACTCACTTGTTGGTGACGCCCCAGCGGCACACGCTTTGAGGAAACACTACTCTAGTTTTACAGACATACGATTATATAGGGTGTCCTGTAAGTCCTAATTCGTCCTTTATCTCATCAACCGTTCGTCACAGAGGTATGATTTTAATTTGAAAAATGTCCAAAATGTGTTTATAAATCAGCTTGTATCAGTTTGGAGAGTGAAAATACAGTATGTAACAAAATAAAAAATCTGAATAATTAAACGTTCCCCCTGTCCTCCAACTTCCATTAAAAAAAGTTGTTGTGTTGTCTCTCGAGGCCAACAAAAAAAAATTTCACGTTTGTAAGTGCAATATTCGCTGAGATATTTGAATTAAAATATCTGAGAAAAAGTGGGAGGAAAAAAAACATGGGCGGAGATACGGGGGGGGGCATTGCTCCCCCTCCCCAGCGTCAAAGGTGGACTCGAATGATCTAATATATATATGTATATATGAATTGACATCATCATCATCATCATCGTGGCCCCCCCCCCCCAGACTACTGAAAAAAAACCGCATTAACTAATGGACAAGCTCATTATACTGTTCTTTCCCACATTTTCTTCGATTTTTGTAATCGATCAATCAAATATTTGAGAGAATATTGCAGTTAAAAACATGAGATTTTTTTGGTACACTCAAAAGAGACAGCGCAACAAATTTCTATTCGGAAGTTGAAACACATGGGGACCGTATGAAAATTTAGATTTTTTTATCTTGTGACACACTGTATTTTGACTTTCTAAACTCATACAGGGTGACTTCTGAGCAAATTTTCAGCATTTTTTAAATGGGAACCATACCTCTATGACGAACGGCTGATGAAATAAAGGCTGAATCACGACTTACAGGACACCCTGTATATTAAGATTTCAAAATATTTTGTCTAGTAGCTATATATACACGTCCAACGTATTTAAATAATTCATTTTCTTCCTGTAAACACGTGCTGAAATTCTCAACAACCATATTTGAATTAAAGCCAATCTCGATCAACATTTCTTTTTCTACGTTGAGTGATCCGAAATGACTCCTGGAAGATGGCCAGAGAACTAACTCTTCCGCATCTATTTTTATGGCCGAAAAATAATTTCTTTGACATCTTTCTAAAATAGTTTTTTTTTGTCTCTCTCTTGGACGAGACATCACGCATCATAAAAAAGTATGTATGTCTATAGTTGAAAAATGTTCTGATGTGAATGAGTTTTATAATTTGTCTAGCCTCACACAATCACATTATAAATTCTTCCAGAACTATCTCATTACTATTGTTTTTAAGTATCAATGAAGTATACGTTGCTCTTAGGGCCGTCTTAATTGGCCCCCGGGTCCATTGATTTTTATGAGGCCCTACCAAACAAATTCTCGAGTATTTCAACCACATCTCATTTTTGTGAGGCCCCTTTTCGCTTGAGGGCCCCGGGCCGTGCCCAGGCGAGCCTATGCTTTAAGACGGCACTGGTTGCTCTGAGAGATAATTGAACTCGCATCAGTAATCATATCGATCTGCGCGAAGAGGTAATATAGCTATATTATTATATATCGTGTTTTATAGTGGCATACAACGTTAACGGCGGAAAGATTTCGATTGTTAGGACAACTATGTATTTTTCATCCTTTTACGCCGTGGTCATTACATGACCTCAAATAAACTGATAAGAACAGTTTAAAACTGATTATGGTTTAAATCTGGACTTGTGTTGCAGTAAATTTCGTCTTTGGAACCATATATATTTAGAATACAGTGAAATTTCGCTACAACGATAAATCCTTCTACAACGATATTTTTTCAAATCTTGTTTGGAATTGTCTATAGTGTAATAATGTTAAAATTCTCTCGATACAGAGATATCATTTACTACGATAAAGCCCTGTATAACGATATTTTTTTACGGATTTTGAAACCATTACAACGTTATTTGTTTTATATTTCGCTCAAAATCACCTTCAATATATTTTTAAATTCCTCACCTGTGTTTTTTCTTTTGAATGCTCAAGATTATCTATCGTCACCACCCATATTTTTCATTTGATTAACAAATCTCTACCTGATTTTTAAAGTACCGGAATTTATTTTATATTCAACTGAAAAAAATCTATTGTTGCACCCATATACAAAAAAGGGTTCCAAAGGGACGTGAAGAACTACAGATCTATCTCAATATTACCTGTTATTTCGAAATTAATGGAGAAATGGATCAAACAACAACTTAATTCTTATTTGAAAGATATTAATTATTACTCGCATTGTCAGTTTGGTTTCATAGAAAAAATAAGCACTGAGATGACTACGAATAAATATTTATGGGTTAAATATCAAATCATATAAATAATTATAAAAGGTAGTAGTTGTGTTTATTGATATTAGCAAGGCATTTGATACAGTCCATTCAGATATTTTATTAGAAAAACTAAAAAATATTGGAATAAGAGGTCTTTCCCCTGACTGGTTGCAGATAGGGAACAGTCCGTACGAATTAATAACTGTAAGTGATTTTAAAGTAATATAAATACAGGTGTACCTCAGGTATCGGTTTTGGGACCAATACTTTTGTTGATTTATATAAATTAAATCCATAATGTTAATATTTCTGGTTATTTGGTGTCATTCGCAGATGATTGTCTTAATTTGTACTGCTGACACAATTGAAGAGTGGATAAAAAATTTAGAAAAAGACATTTACAACATAAATCAAATAATTAAAAGCCTTCGACTACAGCTTAACGCAAGTAAAACCGAATGGATGCATTTTAATTTAAATACAGAGAAAACTGAAATTAAATTTCATGAATATGGTGATTTTCACCTTGGTACCATTTGTATTTGTGCTTATATAGAAAGAGTAATAAATTATAAATATCTTGTATTAATTATCTCGTCCAACTTGAAATGGAAAGATAACACTAATTTAATTACCAATAAACTAAGAGCAATTATGGGTTTGATGTTTAACTTAAAATTTATTATTTCGTATAACAGTTTGAAAGAAGTGTAAAAATGGGTATTTCCCACAATTATTATATGGATTAGCTGTCTCGTGAGGAACATACAAATATTCTATTCTATCCATAAATCGTTTATGTGATTTTTCCGATGAGATATTCTGCACATTAACAATATTTTCTTGCAAGGCAATGCATCACCAATTCATTTTAACGTACGCCAACTTCATTTATACAAAGCATTTCTGTTCATGTATAAAAATCCTGACTAGTATCCCAGCAGAGCAATTACACAAAGATGTACTATACGAACCGAGAATCTATATCATATACCCCCCCCCCCCCCCATTACCAAGAGAAAAACAATTTATAAAAAATCTTCATGCTATTTTCCTCCAAGGTTATGCAATAAGTTTAATTGTATTAATATTAATAGACAACAGCTTTCATTGAATATATTAAGCTATAATAAATTGCTATAATATAAACGCTATAATAAATTGTGTTTGAAATAACGAATATTGGACAGTTCATTTTATTTGATAATTAACTAATCATTGTAATTCAGTAACTGAGAGGGGTAACATTTAAAGATTTAAGTAGTATTCTTAAAAAAAGAGTGAATTTGAATTTTGAGTATTATCGTTTATTGTGTAATTATTATTGAGTATTATTGTTTTTGCACGCTTTGAAGGTTGGCAAGAAAATTGTCCCATTTGAGTTACGGTTTATGATCCATGGAAGGGTTATATCTCTCCTCAGCCACTTCGTTGGGCATTTACCTGTTGTGGCGTTGTATTTGTATTTGGGTCAAATAGTTTTTGTTTTGTGTATGTGTGTGTGTAGTTTTCTTTTTTTGTCTTTTGCAGTTTTCTTTCTGTCTTTCGGTCTTGCATGTTTTTGTGATGTTTTGTCTAATAAAATAAATAAATATAAATATATTCATCTCAAAAAAAAAGTACAAAATAAAAAATCGGTATTTTGCACTATCTACCCTCCGAAAGTGTTTATGAAGTTGCCGTGAAGCTACTTTTTTGTGTAGCACACGAAAGTGCTGTGCGGTAAGCTACTTTACAATATGTGGAACAACTATGAAGTTTATTAATCCACTTATCAATCGGAATTTTTTGTTGCGACAACAAGAATTCCAAAGAGATGCTAACAACAGCATAAATTTTGTGGCGACTAAATGGTACCTCTCGATATAACGATAACCTCTCTACAACGATATTTTTTCTTGGTACTCAGAGCATCGTTATATCGAGGTTTCACGGTAGTAATGTATTTATTAAATTTTCAAGAATATCAATAAACGATTATAATATATATGAGGTATTTTAGTTATTTATTTTAAATGTTTGAAAACAAGGAATCATGATTAAGACCTACATTGCTACAACATGTAGAAGCTATTCTCGTGAATAACTATATTTTACTGATTTTGTTTATCAACTGAAATGAACTAACAATAGGAAATAAAACATGGAGAGAAAATGTCACTATTGGAATTTTCTAATTATTTATTGATACAGTACATTTATATACAAATAAAAAAAAATGCGAGGTATTATAGGAGAAGCGATGCTTAATACAAATAGGATTATGCCATTGGTAATGTTATGTCAATTTGACATGATGAGGCCAATTTCTCACACCTAAAAGGATGTATGAAATACGATAGACATAAATTGGAAGGTAATCAGCTCGTTAGGTTCCGTAAAGGATCGCGAGTAAAAGCCATTAACAGCTGCCAAACTCACGCGTGCCTATTGTGATTCGGAACCAATTTATGGCCATAAGAAACGACCTCGCATTGTCAAATGAATGAGGCAATGTTTGATGAGTATAATTGTGTTTTCGCGGTTAGTTGCCATGCGACGTAAAGTATTAGAGGTCAGTCGGCCGAGGCAAGAAAAAAGTAAAAAGCTAATGTGTCTGAAGACAAGATTCAGTGCCATACAATACCAAGATTGTGTGCATGGCCATCAGAGGTGGTCTTGGCCGCGAGTGTGAGAATTCCTCCACTCCTATGTATAGACATAAAACTGTTATTTTTCCGGTTTCGTTATAACGCGGTTTCCTCTGATGTTCTTCTTTCAATACCTTTTCTTTTAATTGTTTTCAAGTTCTTCGGAACATTTGCATTGTAAACGTCTTGAAGTTATGTATTTTTATCACGCCGTCTTTTCGGGATACTTCCTGTGATTGGTAGTGCTTTCGTAGGGAGCCATGACTTTCCGAAAGTATGTATTTATAACCTCTCTCTCTCTTAAAATATTTGTTTTAAATTTTTTAAAAACTATGAGGGAATGTAGAATAACACTTCAAAACGCAATCATGATTTTGAAATGATTTAACCCTTTCTATAAGGCCGTGGGAAGTATACTTCCTACCAAATTCATCAATTTCTAAATGTCCATGGTAACCTATTTTACCACTTCTCATTAGAGCAGCAAAAAATTAATTTATCTAAATAATTAAAAAATAATAATTAATTATTTAATTAATTTTTCAAAAAATCAATTCTATCTTTATCAGCCACCTCGTTGGGCATTTTGTCTGTTGTGGCGTTGTATTTGTATTTGTATAATGAGCTAAATGAATTTCTTTTGTTAAATCGTTCTCAATTCGAAAAATATTTTAATTTTCTATTGCTAGAAAAAATGGCCCTTCAAAGGGTCGGAAAAAAACTCATTGCGAATCGACAATCTGGCTTATGAAAGCAAGCACGATTTCAAAATGCAAATTATTTCAGTTTTAATAAAAACATATAGTACGCAGTATATTTAAATTATATAAACAATACAACTTTTTTTTGTGAAAAATTATACTTATGATTGTCACCTTTAATTCTATACACTAAAGCCCCAAGGCACGTAACTTATTTTCATTGTTGAATATCCGGCAAAATATTGGCGCCTTTAATTTACAAGTTATTTTTGGGTTATGTTTGAAACACACACACACATGCATGCATAATTAAATTTATATGAAAATTACCAAGTATTTGCAGTAACTGGTAATTAGCCAAGAGAAAATAACTCACGTTGCAAAAATGTTTTGTGTGTGTGTGTGACTATCGTGATAACAAGGCCACTCTATGAAGTATCACTCCCTTTGAAGAATAAAATCCAATAAGAATATGAATTTATGTAAAATTGAGACTAACCCTGGTGCGCGTAAGTGTAATTTTGCAGAAAAGTATCAATGAGAATGTCAGAAAAATTATGTAATTAATATATTGGGAGGGAAAAGCTATATAGTTATATTGAGCAACACTGTTTCGATACTTGGTCAGCAGGTGGAAGCATCTATTTTATACCTTGTAACATGGTGTAAAACTATACTCTAGTTAAAATATCATTAAAAATACTAATTATAACCATTGATTTATTTAATATTTTTCGCACATAGTTTTGAGCAATCTTTTTTGCAAGTTTTCCATTGAAAAAAAACGCATTAAAAACAGCTTGCGTGTGTGATGAAATAGCATGACATAAAAATGTACTGCAATTGAATAAAAATTGATTCAAAATAAAGGAAACTGTTCAGTTCATGAAATGAAGCAAAAGATAGAAATTTCGTTGACGCATCAATTTTATTTAAAACTGAAATTTTAAAATCTTTTTAATATAATCTAATAGTTATCTTAATATAAATTTTAATTTAAAATTAAATTAAATTTCAATTTTTTTAAATTTAAAATTTAATTTCAAATAAGATTGAGTCAATCAAATCTTTCGCTTCATTTCATTACCTGAACAGTTTCCGATACATATATACACGGGGTGTCCTGTAAGTGCTAGTACGGCCTTTATCTGATCAACCGTCCTTCGTAGAGGTATGATTCCAGTTTAAAAAATGCTCAACAGGCGTTCAAAAATTATCCTGTTCCAGTTTTAAGAGTGAAAATACAGTGTGTAACAAAATAAAAAATCTGAATTTTTATACGGTCTCCGTGTGCTCTAACTTCCAATTAGAAAGTTGTTGCCCTGTCTCTCTTGATGAGAACAAAAAATATTCCATGTTTCTAAGTGCAATATTCACAGAGATATTCAAATTCAAAAATTGGAGGAAATTCGGGAAAGAACAGCGTTAAATTCGGAAAACCGTTTTACCTGCATTTAATGCTGTTCTTCCCCAAATTTCCTCCGTTTTTCGAATTCGAATATCTTAGTGAATATTGCACTTAGAAACATGAAATTTTTTTTGTTTGCATCAGGAGAGACAGAACAACAATTTTCTAATTGGAAGTTAGAGCATACGGGGACTGTATAAAAATTTAGATTTTTTTTTAATTTTGTTACACACTGTATTTTCACTCTTAAAACTGGCACAGGGTAATTTTTGCACGCGTGATGAGCATTTTTTTAAATTGGAATCTGGAATCATATCTCTACGACGGACGATTGAAGAGATAAATGCCATGCTAGCACTTACAGAACACCCTGTATATATTTTTTGAATCAATTCTTATTCATTTGCATTGATGTCATGCTATTTCATCAAGCGCGCAAGCTGATTTTTATGCATTTTTTTTTACTTTGCCAAAAAATTACGTATATGAGAGATATGTAAAACGCTTTACTGGTATAGGATAGCATATACAATCAAAAATATGTGTAAAAAATTTTAAATAAGTCGAAGTTTAAATAATATTTTTATATATAATAATTTCTAATATTTCTACTAGAGTATAGTTTTCTTCGATGTTAAAAGGCATGAGACCCCTTAAGTTGAACGAGCGCTCAAAAGAAGACAAAGAGTAAATTCGGTGCCTTCTGGTCTGGCAACCACAGGGGTGGCTCGAGCTTACCTGTCCCCGGATGAAAAGCCTCATATGCCCCCCCCCCACCCCTGCACCCTGGCGAAAGGCTGACACGGCTTCAGCCTGGGGGAACATGGAATACACTTGATGTTTTTTAGTATAAAGTAACACAGTTGTTCATCACTCAAAATTTGCATGACCATACGTCCTGGTTTTTGGTCGGGTATTATTTTTTACGGGATAACTCAATCCATATTACAGCTCTTATTGATGAGCGATCATTACTTACACTTATCCTGTAAAGAGGAAGTATACGAAGTGACTTTTATTAATAAATGTATTTCCAAGCCGAACTTTAATTTGCTTTCATTTGACCATTCCAGAAAAATTACTCAAGTCGGGGTCATCAAAATGCACATTTGCTTCTTGTGATTGTCCCCCAGAGTACATTATTGTTTCGAGTATTACGGTTCCCGGCCATGTCTGTTCCATTTTTGTGAGGGTGCAGCCAAAACGGGGCAGTATTTGGTGCGGCGCAGCCAGAACGACCCAAAACACTACTACTTCTGTTCCCTCAAATTTTCTTGATATCTTCGTCAAGTTATGGCTCAAAAGCTTGATGTCATGTAAATTTTTATTATTAAAAATTTTAGTGTGTGACTAAAGCCTAAGCTGCCACCCCTTACAACCTACAGCCCGGATGCACTGCACCACTTGTACCTTCGCTCAAGTCACCCTTGGGCAACCGGGCATCAGTCCTTGCTCGCTCTTAGTTGTTGCCATGTCGTGCAAGTCAAAATTAAGTTGTTCATTTCAGGCTTGGCTAAAAGCTGTTAGTCACAACGTTGAGGGAATTTTTGCAAATAAGAATGGTTAATTGCTTATAATTTGATCCCGGATTATATGCACTAAAAAAGTGGCGAAATATGTTCTGAAATATGTAAATATGTTCTGAAATATGTAAATATGTTCTGAAATATGTAAATATACACTTGAAATTGCCAAAATATGTTCTTGAAAATATTAAAATATGTTCTTGAAAATATTAAAATATGTTCTTGAAAATATTAAAATATGTTCTTGAAAATATTAAAATATGCATTTGAGAATGCCAAAGTACGCATTAAAAAATTCTGAAAAGTTAAAAATTCCGAAATATGTACGAAAATGAGACAATATGCATTAAAAAATCACCATGCAAAAAAAAAAAAACCAAATGTTTTTAAAATGCATATTTTCTATTTCTTGGAGCATATTGTGATTCACAAAAAAAAATATCCTCACCTATGTATATACTTGCACATGCAAATAACTTCAACATATTTTTTATTTAGATACTTTTAATTTCTAGTTTGTTGTAGCTGCTCAGCAACGAAATATCAGCAAAAGAAAAAAAATTCTGACACTATTTCTAAAAAAAATTTAGCACTTTTGACATATCTCTAGAAATAGCCTTATAATAAAAGGGTTGATATTTGAAAAATACAGTATTACAAACATCTCAAATTATTCACTAAATCTCACCTGTTGGGATAAAAACCGATGTTATAGAAATATTATGAGCAATATTTACATGTTGCATGAGCAATAAAACATGTTGGGGTAAATCGAGAAGCTATTCATACTTAGAATAAGACAACCATAAGTATTCTTTATGGACATTGTATAATATTTTATCATGTGTATATATTGTTTGTAATGTTTCTAATTACATTTTTAATTGGGTTGCTTTATTTTTGAAACATATGACATCTATATTTGTTATGGGCATCTTTTTCTCAGCCACCTCGCTGGGCATTTTGCCTGTTGTGGTGTTGTATTTGTATTTATTTGAAAAATTATGAAAAAAAAATGATTGAGTTGAAATAAACCTTCAATGATTGATGCATTTATATGCATTTAATACTAAAAAAAGACCATAATATGAAAATGCATATGTGCATATGCATTTGCATATAATCCGGGTTATACTTATAATGGTTAGTTAGTCAACATCCTAAGGTAGTCACTGAGAATATGCTCTCACATTACATCCTAAAGGTGTATAGCAAGAGAAAGATTTAACTGGCTAATGGGAATGAGTTGCAAAACGGGTCATAGAATTTGATTTTATTTGTTAGGGTACTAAGGAGTGGATCCGGAACGATGTGTTGGGAGGGGCGAATTGCGTAAGTTCGTTGGATCGTCAAGTATGTTAAGGGGGCAGACAAATTTCCTCACATTATTCAGCTCTTGGGAGAGACGATAGTTTCTGTCGCTTCCCCCCCCCCCACCCGGATTCACGCCTGAACCAAGGCTGACATCTTCAGCTGCGATTGGAGCAGAGGTAGGTACATTGAGCCGCGAATGAAACGGAGGCAGGTATTTTCAGATTCAAATGGAGCAGAAGCAGACATCTTCAGTTGTGAAGAGAGTGGGGGCAGGCATTTTAGCTGCGAATGAGAAGAGGCAGAAATCTTCAGCTGTGTGTGTGTGCGAAAGAATCTGAAGCAGAGATCTTCAGCTGTGAATGGAGTGAAGGCAGGAATCTTCTTCAGCTGCTAATGAAGCCGAGGCAGGCGAATCCAGGATGATGTGTTAGAAAAGCGACTTATTATGTAGGTGCATTGGATCATCCCGTATTTTGCGGGACAGACAAATTCTCTTTATATTATTCGCCCCTCGCCTCTGGATCCGCGCTTGGGTACTACTGGACGATTGAATACCACAAGAAGACTCTGCTTTCAAATCAAATCGTAACTCTCGGTCATCGGATCGTGTGACCAGAAAAACTGGAACCTTATTGTGAAAGACAGCAAAAGTAGGATATGAAATCTGCACCATTACCAGATACACCTACGCTGATCACCGGTTCGAAACGGGATTTAAGGCTTGAAATTCGTCTTCAATCAGAAATGAATTACTATGATAAATTCCCATGCATTGATGTTGAATTTGACGGTATGTACTTGCCAGTGATAACTTTCCCTATAGAAGCAGTAATTGTGCATTCCGCTGCTGTAGCCTTATCCTAATGGTTCGAACAATTACAGTATAAGATGAGATAGTGATGAGTTTGATTCTCCAACAGCTGCTATAACTATTTTTTTTCCGTTTTTATGGTTGACCTGCCCTCTCGTTGATCAAATCTTCCATTTAAACACTATAACTACCAGCTTCATCTAATTACTGCATCGTTACCAATCGATTCGTCGATGGTGAGCCTTTCTTGCGAACTTCATCATGTGGTAGTCGAAATGAAAATGATTTCGGTGTGAAGCGGGTTTGTTTGCAATAAGGTAGGGAAAATGTAATAAAAATCTGATAGTTTTATCCTGTAAACGAGGTTCGCTTTTTATTCATAAACTACTCCAATATCTAGTTTTACCAATGTATGCTATAACTCCACCTGTTCATTCAATTAGGAGTTTTTCATTCATTTTTCATTAGTTTAACATTTAGTTGCAAGCAACGGTGTTGGAAATGTTTCGAACCTGTGGGTGCTCGTTTTTAGTTTTATGCAGGAAATTTTTATTTCTGCATCAATTCTAGGGGTGCTCGGACCCATGCCTTAAATTGCCGTGTGTGCTCGAGCAGCCGACGACCCGGCAACGAGAAGGGGTTCGATTCCCTGTGGGGGGTTGAATTTTCTTTCTTTTCTAAATTCATCTTTGCATCAGTCAGCTCTGAAAAACCTTCGTAATACAGTACTATCTGCAGTTTAAATTTCATTAAAAAAAATTAATATTTCAAGATTTTAAGCAGTTTTTATGTTTGGGTAACAGTGAACGATGAATCTCCCCGTTAAAAAGTCTTGCCACAGAGAGCAATAGGCCTACAACAATACAATCATTACACTTCACTCATAGTTAGAAAACTTGATGGAAGATGGAAGCACTACACACGTCAAGCATTACACAGAAACAAACTTCACGTCAGATTCACTACACATAAACACACATTACAACATGTACCAATTCGTTAGAAGTTCCGCAGAGGAATATGGACGAGGTGCATGTCTGGTTCAGTAGTAGTAGTAGATGTAAAAATTTGAAGAGATTAAGTTTTTAACCTATAATCTTGAAAGGCAGATGGCAGCTCCTACTATTTTATTCACTAAACTTGCACAACTCTGGCCTATCACCACAGAGACAATTTTGACTACCAGTTATCCCCCATAGAATTGACTTTCTCAGAAACATGCTTTTTGAGCCCAACAGTGCATATGCGTTCAGGTCAGGACCGTCTTAAGAGTATTAGGGGCCCCCGGGCCAAGTGGTTTTTCGGAGGCCCTACCTGGTAAGTCCTAGAAAATTTCAACCGGATCTCATTTTTGTGAGGCCCCTCTTCTCTTGAGGCCCCCGGGCCGTGCCCGGGTGGGCCCATGCGTTAAGACGGCACTGGTTCAGGTACTACGTAAACATTCCTCTTGGGAAATTTTTAACGCATTGGCGCATGCCAGAAACTGTTGTGTGTTCGAATGTAACCGATACGCTTACTGGCTGCATTTTCAAGTTTTATAAAATAACTTTAATAAAACTTTTATAGAGTAATGCCGGCATAATCATGGCAGATAAAGGAAGTTAGAAGAATACAAAGTCATTCAAAGCTCCATAACGGCAGATGCTATATTCTAGCCACAGCTTCATTTATATTCCATTATAGTATAAAAAAGACAATCCAGAAAAACAGCTCTGGAAGAAGGAAACAACCGCATCCGTTTTAAGAATGCCATAGTTCAGGGGTGGTCAACAGCTGACCGTGATGTGATTTTGTGCGGCCTGCGACCAGGTAAAATTATTGCGTATCAAATTGATTTCCTCATCATTATTTAAGCCATAATTTTCCACAGCAGACCTGATTAACAGACTGTTTACATTTATTATTTCTAGTGACGATAGTAATTAGCTATGTTCTCATCACACTGCCTTATCGTACACGCGTATTGCTCTTAAAGTTTGTTATGAGCATTTTTACCCCATTTCTTTTTACCCCATTTTATAAAGATAAGAGTCTATTTATGTTAAATCTATTATCATTGCGACACAGTCTTGAATTGTATTAATTTCTCAGATATATTCTCAAACTTTCTCAGTGTTACTTATTATATTTATATTTGAGTCATAATCACCGCCCCCTTCCGATATACCATATTGTATGATTTACAAAATCCATGCGAAATAAATCGCCCGAAGAAAAAAATTTAGGGGATATGATATTTTTCAAGCAATAAATCCTGGTGTTGATGTACAGTGTGATCAGCGAATAAGCCCTTATTTCAAAATTAAATATCTCTACAACAAAGATCAATAGAATTATGCGGTAAACGGTACGTTTATTAGCAAAACTGTAAGAATGTTGTACAGAAATTTCGAAAATTTAGCTTTTTTTTTTTTAATTTTTTAAAATTAAAAAAACAAAACAAAACTGGAGATTTTGGGGTTCCGAAAATCCTCATTTGTGTGAAGAGAAACCACTGCATTCGCCTAAAGTTACTGCATGGGCTGCGGTATGCGCCATGTGTGCTGACAAATTGTTCCAAAATTATAACGTAACGTTCAGTAGTAATCGTTTCTCGCACGAAGAAGGGGCCGATAATGCCTCTGGCGCATACTTTGCAGTAACTTTAGGCGAATGCAGGGGTTTCTCTTCACACAAACGAGGATTTTCGGAACCCCAAAATCTCCAGTTTTTTTTTTTTTTTAAATTTTAAAAAATTAAAAAAAAACTAAATTTTAGAAATTTCTGTACAACATCCTTACAGTTTTGCTAATAAACGTACCGTTTACCGCATAATTCTATTGATCTTTGTTGTAGAGATATTTAATTTTGAAATAAGGGCTTATTCGCTGATCATCCTGTATTTTAGTTCATTACTTATTATCGCAGCTTGAGACTTCCATTACTTGAGGTTTTTATTTGTGTGTGAAAACGATTCCTAGATAATTTATTTCTTCGGATTCAGTTACTTCGGTGCAGTTACAATTATTACGTAGCAATGTCCTACATAATATTGTATTGTTATTGGTTCTATATTTCTGTTATTATATAATTGGAAATGCGTAAATTTAGTTTTATTCAGAGAGATTAAGAGTCAATTTATTTTAACCATTATGAAGTTATATCATTTTCAGCTTTATATTTGAGGTTTAGATGATCATTATCCGAAATAAAAAGCACTGTATCATCTGCACATAACTTATATTTCCATTCATTTGTAAATGTTGCATATCATTTGCATAACTCAAAAAGAATATCGCTCTGAGTACCGATCCTTGTGGAGCACACAACTTACTATTTCCTTTTTTTTAAGAGATCCTGTTTCATTTTTAATTGCCTGTTTTCTGTTTGTTAAATAACTTTTAAACCAGTCGTGCATTTTTCTTCTTATACCAACCTCATAAATTTTGTCAAGACGTATTTTATGGTCAACGCTTTCAAAAGCTTTACGTAAATCCAAAAAATAACAACGTTTTTTTATTGTTGTTGACATTCTTGTATTCAGTGAGTTTTAGAACTGCCATTTCTGTATTTTTTTCAAGAAATCCAAATTGGTTTTGTGAAAAATAAGAATTGGAGTAGAGGAAATTTATAATTTTCATTTTCATAACTTGTTCTATAACTTTGGACATAATTCGAAGTATGGATAATGGGCGATAATTATTAATATTTCCAGTTTCATGAACAGTGGTTCATGAACAGTTTCTAACAATGGACTACTTAAGTTTTTCAATATGGAAGTACCTTCAGTAACTGAAGTATTAATTATATGTGATATAAACCGCAGATGGGGTGTTTACAAACAATTTTCAACGTTCTGACATTAATTCCACCGAATCCAATCACTTTATTATTTCATTTCATAATGATATATTTTACATATTTTTCTTCTATTGGAGAGTCAATTTGGTTATATGACAGATGTATTGGGCTATGATTATTAATCAATATTTGTCTCATCTGAATTACTTTTGGCTTCATTGATAAAATAATCGTTCATTTTTTTCTAACACACCCACACACACAATGCCGAGATTCTTTCTCTCGTCGTGGGCATCTTTATTATTCTGTGATTTTTATTTATTAGGTTATTAATGATTTGCCATTGCTTTTTTGTATTATTTCCATAAGCATTAAATTTATTGTAAAAATATTCCTCTTTAGTACACCTAATCTTTTTTTTCAGCCATCTTTTCAGAATTTCTGTACTTCAGCTTGGCCTCCTCATTATACACGTTTCGTTTGAACTTTTTATATAATTTCCACTTTAATATCAAGTTGTTTTTTTTTTTAACTCATCCGTTACCCATTCCTTTTTCTTTCCGTTTTTTTTTAATATTTAACACTTCTCATCCAAAAACAACGATGCTTGTAGATGATATCCATAAATATTTCGTATAAAACATTTTCAATTTACTCGATAATTTTTCATGCAGGTCTCAAACTTTATGTAATTAATTCTATGTATGCTGTTCTGTTCAACAGTTCCAGATTTTCTATTTGATTTTTTCAGCATTATAATCATTTGAACTTGATGGCCAATAATCAGTTATTTGAAGTTTGGCGATTGCAGTTTCGTACTGACAGTTTGATTTGGCATTTCTTATACAGGGCGTTGCCTTGAAGTGGTGACAAACTCAGAGGGGTGCTATTAGACATCAAAAGGAACAAAAATTGACATAGAACATGATATCGCAAACCCCGTTTAGTCAGTTAAAATCACAAAAAATACTTATGAAGGGCAGACATCGCCAGCACACCCGGTATCTTTGAACGCGTCTAACAATCGTTACTCCGTCGCTGTCGGCTGTGCAATGACCTTCGCGGTGGCAACGACGAGCAACTGCTGTAATCATTTCTCTTCGTCTACTTTCTGACATTAAATTGTGCTGCACAAGCTGTATTGTAATCATGCTGTCAATTAAATGGTTTTTGTACTTGAATTACTTTTTTGTACTCATTATTGTCCTTTATTTTGTACACCACAGGCTGTGTTGTAATCATACTGTCAAATAAATGTTTTTTTTACTTATTATTGGCCTTTTAGTTACACTCGACGTCGCACCCTTCATAAGTATTTTTGCGATTTTCACCGACTAAACGTGGTTTGCGAACCGTGTTCTATGGCAATTTTTGTTCCTCTTGATGCCTAATATCACCCCTTTGAGTTTGTCGCCATTTCAAGGCAACACCCTGTATATCAATGCACGATGTTGATCGAGTAGGTGTATCAATATAAGACAAAAATCCCTTTTTCGTCAACATGAATGTTAATTCGTCCGTTTCGTAATTCACCTTCAAGATCAGGGCCGCAAGTAGATGCTTGGTCACCCAGGGCAAGCACCCATTTTGACGCCCCCTTGTAACGTTGAAGGAGAGGTTTCAGAATGAAATTTGAGCACCAGCGCCCGGGGCACGAGACCCACCTGCCCCCCCCCTAGTTGCGGCCCTGTTCAAGATATTAATATTGAAATCATCGGTACAAATGACATTTTAATATTTTATGGTGTTGATAATTCATTTAAATTCAGTTACAAATTACATTGGTTGATAATCATGTGCTCTATAAATCAATACTATACACAAGTTATTTCTGCTGTAGTCATATGTAAATCGAGTTTTTGTGCAACGAGTATTTTTTATGCAGGCTATTACACCTCCGTATTTATTTTTAGTTCCTGTCACACAAACTGAACATAATAACAAGTATTTGGTATAAATATATTTCATCATTTTTATCCATACTTCGCTTAATAAAATATAATCAAATGAATAATTTATTTTCTTTTAAATATCAACTTAATTAAAATTTCCACGCATACTTCTGTGTGAAATTTACATGTACAATATTAATTTTACTTTCATTTGAAAATTCATTTTATAATATCAATGAGGCTTTTTGGATCACGTGATATTTCCCTTTCTTGAGGGACATACAAGGTAACCAATATGGCGCCTTCCCGCGCTACTCATGAAAGACACCAATCTAAATTAAAGAAATGTAGAAATGAATCGTTTTTTCTTCTTCTTGATGGGCACTAGAAATTCAAAATTTTTTTTTGATGTTCAAGTTATGAAATTTCAATTTATAAAATATTTATATTTACAATTTATAAATTTCAAATAATCAAGTTATGAAAATTATTTCACATTTCCTGTTTGCTCAGTTTGCTGTCTGTTTTTGCTTCAAAAAATGCTTGATTAAAGCTGCGGAATTTCTTTAATGTAATTAAAGTTTCAGTTTTCTAGACTTCGTATCTCTAAGCGAACTCAATATTTCGAAAATCAAGAATTCAATTGAATTTATAAAATTACAGATGTGGCGGAAAACTCCACTAAATTTCCGCATTTCTACGCTTTAAAATCGGCAATTTTAACATTGATTTCTATGGGGATCATCCTGTGCCTGTCCCTCAAAGTGATGCTGATTATGACGTCTATTCAAAAAACCTTAGAGTCAAGGTGACCAGACGATAATTGTTTGTGTCGAAAACGGTGAAGCAGTCATCTTTAAATTTCAACATGGCAGGTTGGTGTCATTCTACATTGAAGCTGATTCTCCCTTTTCAAACCACAATATCGATATTCTGTTCTAAGAAAGTAACTCAAGTAATAAGAATACATGTATCGCACATCTGGTTCCGTATAATCTCATGGGCATACAGGAGCACAGGTGGTGATGGTGCGTGTGCACATCCTTTCGCGTCTACATAGTCTGCCTGTGGTTCATGCGAAGCCAGTCTATTTTATCTCGGTACCATCTCTGATTTACTCATGATAGTCAATACTATTATTCACAGTTCTGGCACGCTTTCCATCTCAATAATAAAACTCCTTTCGAAGTCTACCAGTACGCGAATCAATTCTTTGAGCGTGTATTCGATTCCGTGAGGCCCCACTGATTCCTAAATCAGGAGTAAGGGAATAAAGTAATTGTAGAATAATTAAGTGAAAATTTTTGTTTGTAAAATTTAAACTGTGTAATTGAATGGACTGATTTGCAAAAGAAACAACAATTTTTGATGCACTGCATCTACTAGCTGGAAACCAAAAAATAACAAATATGTATCAGTTTATGAAAAGTGGAACCCAGAGTAAAATTTCAATGACTAAATAGCACGTTTTCACCATATTACTTGCGGCAGAAACAAATCTGCGAGTTTTCTGAGTAATTTCAATGGTGCGGCTCTTACACCGGTGTGTTGTCTTTGGTTCCGCTCGCGATGCTGCAGCTGATCCTTGAACAGTGAGAAGTGGCCACCCTTGCCATAGTTTGCTGAACTGTAGTTACTATTTTCACATAGCGTGAAATTTTGCTAATTAACTAATAATTTGAATATTTATGTCTTATTTTTATGACTAATGATATATCTCAACATTTGCTTAAACTGAAGATTGATTAGGCGGAGAACATGAAAATTCATTCACATTTTTCAGGCACATAAGAGATCAATACACACATTATATCATTAATGCAATTATAAGGTGGGTCTGATGGTCAAAAGGCTGCAAAAAATGTAAATAACAATTCTATTTGAATATAGAAAATTTTAAGTATAGTGGCGCCATCTGTTGTAAACAGAGGTAAGTGAGTCGTTATCAAGCGGGCATGGACGTGCGACCTCATTTCGGAGCTTCCGAATCTGGTAACCCTATATCACCACAGAGGGAAAAACTGGGTCGTAATTTATAAGTGTGAAACCTAACCTGGCTCGGAGGGGGGAAGGAGTGGAAACCAAAGAATTTTTTGGGCCTCTTAAGAAAAATATAGGCCTACAGGATGTCGACTCTTATTTGTCTGAGGCATCGCGACGAGCTGGATATACTGAGACATTCCTATTCGGTGGTTTTTATCAGACAATTCTGCGGAGCCGGGAATAAATGTCGATTAGGACAAGGAAGGGAGTGACAAAAGTTTGAGAACCACCAGTATAAAACGATCTATGTGGGTACGATCATTCGGGTACAATATCCATCTTCAACCTGTTGCTCCCTAACACCATGGCGCTTCTTGAAGCGCTCGTGTGCAATTTCGTGCTCAACGCTTCAATTAAACACTAAAAATTGCATTCAAAAATTACAATATGAATAGATCTCAGGCATAAGACGGTAAAAGTTGTCGTACGGGGTGCTCTACGTATGATGCAGGGCATGGGCAGTGCTCGTGAATCGAGAAACGTTGAAGATCCGAGATACACAAAAAAATTCTAACCTATAAATATATTAATAATTATGACATTTATTGGCTAACATTTAAAATGCCTAAACCATAGTCGATTCACACTAATGTCACCAGCTTGTACATAGGCCGATATACGGGAGGAGAAGGGCATTGCCTAGTACAAACTAGTATTCGCTCCAACTAACATCAATGCTTTGTGCGGTTGACCTAATATACAGGGTGTCATGAAAAAACAATTCAGCCTTTATCTCATCAACCGTTCAATGTAGAGGTTTTCCATTGCCATTTCCTGTGGCAATTGGTCCCACTCGTTCAGCAACGTTGTTTTCATTCCCTGGATGGTTCCGGAGGGGGGTTGCGAGTTGCAATTGCCCTCCCCAGACATGCTCTATAGGGTTAAGGTCTGGAGATCTGGCTGGCCAATCCAGCGAATATCCTCACTCTCTAGAAAATCGTCGAGCAGAAGAGCTCTATGTGGCCTCGCGTTATCGTCCATTAAAATGAACTCAGGGCTAACTGCACCCCTGAAAAGGCGAACATAGGGCTACAAGACCTCATCCTTATACCTCACACCAGTCACAGTGCCTCTTTCAAAGACATGGAGAGGTGTGCGGCCATCCAACGCGATGCTTGCCCAGACCATTAAACCACCTCCGCCATAATGGTCGATTTCGCGGACATTGGAGGTTAGGTAGCGGTCCCTGGTTCTCTCCATATGAACGTACGGCGAGAATAGGTGCTTAGGCTGAACCGGGACTCATCAGTGAAGAGAACGGTCGCCCATTGATCCATACTCCAGTCTCTATGCACCATGATAAACGGATTCTCCTGTCCGTAGAAGTGAGCGGGACGCAAACAGCAGGTCTTCTTGCAAACAACCCTCTCTCATGAAGTCTTTTGGAAACAGTCACCCTTGATACACGGGTTCCTGTGGCTGCATACAAGCATAGGCGGGAATTGACTTGGAAGTCTGGGGGGGGGGCACGATGATGATTATGTCAGCTCATATATACATTAGATCAGTCGACTCCACCTTTGACGCTGGGGGGGGGGGCAATGCCCCTCCTAGCCCTCCCGTATCTCCGCCCATGCATACAAGTCACGAGAGAGCTGAGAAGCTGTAGCACACTTGTTACGCCTCGCTATAATCGACAAATGGTGATCTTCTCTGGCCGTCGTGGCTCTTGGACGACCTTGCCCAGGCTTTCTCTCGATGGATCCGGTATCCTGGAACTGTTTCCATAAGTTACACACGACGCTGGGCGTTAAATTGAACTCTCTACAAATCTGGATTTGAGATTCGCCACCTCATTCCATCATCTAAACGTTGGTGGTTACTCATTTTTACTGTTACAATTTGAAATTAACCGATTGCTGCAAAATAACACCAAGAAATTCGCCGAGGTATGCTAGCGAACGAAATGAGTCTTAACTTACGCGCGCTTATAAAGCCTGTTTCTGTACTGGCTCCGCCTACACACACGTGTACGCTTACGTATTTGACGTACAAGATTTGCATTTTTGTCTAGAAGCAGTGGTTTTATATTCAGTTCAGTTCATGAAATTCGATAAAATATGCAAATTCTCTTAATTTATTTCACCAGTGTAAATGTTCGTATATAATTATTTTTATAGTTTTTTTCCTCTCAAATTTCACTTTTTTTTTTCTATCATCACATGGAGTTAATCCAATACAGCTGCTATACAGGCTGTCCCAAATTGTTTGCACAGCGGATATCTCTAACCATTGACTTTCGAAACATACTTTCACTTACAAAAAGTTTTCAAATGATGTGCAGTTACTTAAAACCTCAAAATTTGTTTGAGGGGTTGTATACATGAAAAAATGAAGAAACTAACTTTTTATACAGTTCCTGTGTGCTCAAAAACCAAATCAGAAAGTTGTTGCCCTGTCTCTTCTGAGGCCAACAAAAAATATTCCATGTTTCTAAATGCAATAAGAAACATGGAGGAAATTTGGGAAAAACTCTAAATGTGAGAAAACAGTTTACCTGCATTTAATGCTGTACCCCACTATCAAATTTTTTTGTTTTTCGAATTCAAATATCTCAGAGAATATTGCATTTAGAAACATAGAATTTTTTTTTCTTGGCATCAGGAGAGATGGGGCAACAAAAATTTTGAGCTTTTAAGTAACTGCATATCAATTAAAAACTTTTTGTAATTGAAAATATGTTTCGAAAGTCAATGGTTAGAGAGATATCTGCTGTGCAAACAATTTCGGACAGCCTGTATACAGACATGTGCATCACACGATTGTGATTTAAAAAAATGGATTTAGCTCTTACTAGGTAGTCTTACATCAGCACATCAAGCTTTGGCCAGGGATCTCTGGTCACTTCGCCAAATTGGCGACCAGTCTAAATCATTTCTGTAATTCAAGCTCTGGCCAAAAAAACTCTTGGCCGATTCGCGATGGGGCCGTCCACTTAGCGAATTGGCCGCACTTCTGGCTTTGACAGTAATATATATACTTTCGTCATCATAGATGTTTTTCCTCCCCCCTTCCCAGACCTTTAAGTCTATCTTCGCGCATGAGCTGATATTCAGAAAAATGGTTATATTCAGCCCGGGCAGCAACAAGATATTATTCAAAAGGGAAATAATAACATGCTGGAAACTTGTGATTTAATAGTCATGCAAATCTATGAATCATGCAGACTGAAAAATCCATAGAGAGAACGTGATGATCAATTAGAGTCTAATTGTGCTCGATCGGATTCAAGTCTGAGGAATTGGTGAAACCAGAGAAATATTTGGAAGTCTGTTATGCTCTGTTCCTACAAGTTTCATACATTCCAGGGTGATGTGGTACATTATATTACCATTCTTAGAGATCTCATTTTGACACATTTTCATAATGCACCTCATACAACAACTCCCAACTTATTTCATTAGGCATTGATGTAAAAAATAATAGATTGTCACTAGATAATGTGACTCACACACACACATATCCCTTTATTAATACACGAACATTCAGATTTTTTCAAAAAATCACAGAAGTTTTTTGCATCGGGCTACAAAATGCTGAACTCTGTCCTGCTTTATCAACAATATTTTGTCACGTTGCAAGACACTGAAAAAAAAGTGATTGAAAATCCAAGTCTGGCAAATTTTTGTTTGGATTTAATCCATTTTTAACCGACATTGATTACTTTGTTTAAAATTAAAATTCACCCATGCAAGTAACAAACATTTTTGAAAATCAGGTCTGATGAGTATCATATTTTTAAAATTCATTTTTGATATAAATTAAATTTTTGCATTACAAAAGTTAAATTTACAAAAAAATTTTCATTATAATGTTGACCTCTCGACATTGTTATCCAGGTTGTCATCACTAATTGCCCTCTCACTTGCCGGATGAGTGCCCTAGACCACTAGACTACAAAGGCAACAATCTCAATCTTTCCTTAGAGCTTGTGTGCACTGAATGGGACCATACATGGACGAATATAAATGTATATGAAGGGGCTCTAACTCAGATCAAAGCTCACCATTGCTGACACTGCCGCCTACTGTTTGAGTGCTTTTTTCATCCAAACCAAGCACAATTAAGGTCTAAATCATAGAAAATTTACTACTTAGTGAGTTGTGCTGGAAGTGTGTGTGTACCTAACAGTCTACGTACGTATCTAGTGTCATGTCTGATTTTTACAGTGCTGCCATCCATGTGTCAGAAGTGAAGTGAAATATTGAACATTTGTACTGTTTGTAGGCCTGTTGCTCTCTGTGGAGAGATTTTTTAAAGTGGAGATCGGCTCACATTCACGCTTCAAAGTTGGGAACCACAGAAAACCAACTTCAACCGACCACCACTGTAGTGCCAGTGGGGTTCAAACCCAGGACCTTGCAATGCAAGTCTGTCACTATGACCACTCAACCACCACAGCAGCTGTTTGCGTACTGTATTATGCAGTTAGGGTAGCTGGAAATGAAATTTTCACCCATGCAAAACACTTTTTCTGTGTTTAAGCTGCATCAGTAAAATGATTCAAGAAATTTGTTTATGCAAGGCTGCAGTGAGAGGAGGAGGGACCAGGGGGGTCTTGCTGACCCCCGAAATGTTAGAAAATGACTGAAAAACAATGATTAAATTTGTTGTTCTATCACTTTTGTTCCCCCCTCCCAGTGTACTAGTCGTCCCCTTCCGAAATAAATTTCTGCCAACGACCTTGTGAATACTTCATGAGTATGCATCAAAAAGTACAAGTTTTCTCTGCAAATTATTCCATTATTCCATCTAATGCATTCAGTTTGAATTTTACAACTTTTTTTTTATAAAATGTTTTTACTGAAATTATTCTTTTTTCTAATTTTTGATTTGTCACTCCTCATATGGTTTGTACAGCCCTAGAGCAACCCCTGTTGTCTCGATTTGTTGATTTCATATCACAGTAATTGTTTATAAATGCCATGGACTTTTGTGGCCCACCCTGTATATTTCAAACTTTTTTATTAGGAAAAAGATTAAAATATTTGAAAAAACTATTGACCGAGAGCGGGATCTTGAATCCTGCAAACCATAAGGTCGCAAAAGGTGCCAACTGAACGGAACAATTTTTTAGGGTGCTAACTGAAGGGGAGGGATGATTTTTCTCACCAAAATATCAATCGCTTACACTTGAAAAATGTCCAGAATAGGCCCTGATTAAATATTTTTTACAATGCCATTATAATGGCTGTGCAAACTAACCAACTAATTTGAATGATATTGTATGAAAGACAGTAAAATAGCAATTCACATGCGACGCATTAAATTGATAGATATTCTATTTCTATTCCTCATTGTCATTGAAGAATTATTCACAATCAGAATTAACAAGAGCTAACATATAATACATTTTTATATAACTACACAGTATTATATTTAACCTTTTGCAGTTCTCCCACTCAGAAAATTAGAAAAAATAAGACGGTTACCCCCCAGACAAAATAAACATAGCATAAAAAAAATTCCTCAAAAATTTTTTATTTTTAAAAAATTTAAAAAAAAATCATAGCAATATTTCAGTATTCTATAAGATTGACTCTAGTCAAAGCAAAAAAGACATAAATGACTTGGTAACTAAAAAAAACTTTTGGCCAACACAGTGTACTAGCAACCACAGATAACCCTATCCTGTCTCTCCTAATATATTACTTTTTTTTGGAGTCTTCCAAAGTCCAGTCAGTCAACTTTATTTCTGCATGCACAGTAAATTATGAAGATATGTTTGGATGAGAAAGACATGTAAGATGAAATACATGTCTGTTATGAATTGGGTTTTTTAAGAATTATGCTCCTTCGAGACTACTCCCAAAAAAAGCATGGTGCAAAATGTGTAAATTACACGGTCCAATGCTACGTCTATCCTTTTTTTAAATACAAATACAACACCACAACAGGCAAAATGCCCAGCGAGGTGGCTGAGAAAAAGATGCCCATAACAAATATGGATGTCATATATTTCAAAAATAAAGTAACCCAATTAAAAATGTAATTAGAAACATTATAAACAATATATACACATGATAAAATATTATACAATGCCCATAAAGAATACTTATGGTTGTCTTATTCTAAGTATGAATAGCTTCTCGATTTACCCCAACATGTTTATCATACTTCTTTTTAAACGTGTCAATTGTGTTACAATTTACTACCTCCGGGGGTAAGCTATTCCATTTATTGACAACCCTATTAGAGAAAAATTCCCCCCCCCCCGCGACACCATAACCTTGCATTGTCCCTTACCAATCGATACTGGTGTCCCCTTGTAAAAGCAGTCGATTGGCGGTGTACTAAAAGTTCATGGTCTCATTGAAAATTTTGAACACTTCGATCATATCTCGACATCTGCGTTCATCCAATGTAAACATATTCAAAAAATGAAGTCTCTCTTCATAACTCAAGCCCCGTGTTCCAATAAGGACACGTGTAGCTCTTCTCTGCACCCCTTCAACCAAGTCTATGTCCCTCTGTAGGTATGGTCTCCAAAACCTTACAGCATACTCCAGTCCAGGACGAACTAAACCACGAAAAAGCGGAAGAATGACTTTAGGAGAACGCAAAGAGACCTTCTTGAAAATGAGACCAAGCATTCTATTCGCTTTTTTGATCACCGCTGAACAATGTTTAGAAAACCTAAGCCGCTCGTCAATGAGAATTCCCAAATCGGTGACCCTAGTTTCATCCGGGATAGTGACACCATTCAACTCGTAAGAGAACTGTGGGTTGCTTGAACCAAAATGAGCTACCATGCACTTATCAACGCTAAACGTCATGCTCCATTCATTTGCCCATGCTGCAATCCTGTTTAAGTTGGTCTGGAGCGACTCCCTATCGCTTTGATTCCCGATTACCCCCATTAGCTTCACATCATCTGCGAATTTGCTAGTTATCCCATCGATACCCTGATCGAGTTTATCGATAAAAAGTGAAAAAAGTATGGGGCCAAGAACACTTCCTTGAGGAACTCCACTTGTGACGCTTGTCCAACCAGAGAATTCCCCGTTCACCATAACTCGTTGCGACCTATCTCTTAACCACGATTCTATCCAATTTAGCAAGTTGCCCCCAATTCCAATCTCGTGTAAACACTTCAAGAGTTTACCATGTTGGACCCGATCGAATGCCTTCTGGAAAGCAAGGTAAACAACATATACATTTTTGCTCTTACCCAAAGCCTTTGTCATGTGATCATAGAAGCAAAGGAGATTAGTTACACATGACTTCCCCTTCCTGAACCCATGCTGATTATCCGACAATACATTATTCTCATCTATCCACTTCACAAACTGCCTTTTGATAATAATTTCCAAAATTTTTGAGAGGGAGCTCGTCAAACTCACTGGACGATAATTGGATACAGCTTCTCTACTACCCTTTTCAAATATTGGAACAACATTAGCAAGTTTCCAATCCCTTCGGACGATACCCTCAGCAACACTACTCCTGTTAAAGGGATTTGTTTACAATTTACTGTTCAATGCCAATGTCATCAATTTTAACAAATGAAGCATTTTCATTTATAGCTATTTGCAGAGCTTTGTAAACATTGTTTATGGCTCTGCATGTCCTAAAAACACTGAAGACAATTGAATGCTATTGGGTAGCATCGGAATCACAAAACCTAGAATATGCCTAATATCCAACTGCTTCGTTAGGCAAGCTGTTGTTCACATATAAACAAAATGTGCACCATAATTTTGAATGATGACTGTTAGTCACTGCACAATGAGTAGTCCAAAAAAAAAAAAAAAAAAAAGACCATGAAATAGTAAATGAAAATATTTTTTTTCCATCCAGATAGAAGTTTTCAATGACTACTCTACTTTTTGAATCCTAAAACTAAGCAAAAGAAAGAATAATAAACAAAATGGTTGACATACAACCCCAAATAACCTGAAAAATGATACAATTTATGTTTTGATAGAATCATTAGCTGCAATCTACTACATTTGTATTATTTGGCAATATATCGATGATTCTCTCCTCAATTAAAAACCATTACACAAATTTTGTTGCTAAGATTTGGTAAAAAAGTAGGAGAAAAACTAGAAAGTTGAACAAAAGGAGGACATTTTGCTAAAAAGTAGAACAAGTTGGAGCCCTGCTTTTGTCTACCACATTAGGAAAAATAAGAAAACTATAATAAATAAAAATGATGATGATAATAATTATCATTTTAATAATAACAAATAATTACCATGTGAATAATTTAGTTGGTCATTTTAGTTCTAATTTAAGACAAAAAAAATGTTTTTCAAACAGTTAGTTACTATACATAATAAAAACAGTGTGGTACTTTAATGTACCCTCAGTATATAAAGCGTTAATGCAATATTTTTGTAAACCAATACTATATTGAAATCAATCTATATTGTTTGTTTCAAAAACTTCAAAAAGTTTTAAGAACCTTAAGTAATAATTATATACTAGAAAAAAAATGCAAGTAATTTGGTGAAGAACTTAGAATTCTTTTCTATTCTAATTAGGAAAAAAAAGAATGGATCAGTATGAACAATCTCGTCAGAAATGCTTTAACATTCAAGCATGGGAGAGGTGATTTTTTGGGCTTATGCGGATTTCCATAAAAACTTGTATTTATAAAATCCCGTGTAAAAAAAAAACCCATGTTATTTACAATCCGGAGCACACACGAAATCAAATTACAATTAGTGATGTAAGTAAATTTTGTATTAATTAAAGTAGGAAGACTAAAATATATTGAAATCGCAAGAATTTATATCCAACGTATAGTCTAACCCTTATGTAGCAAACTATATATATAAAACTAACATTTTTATTCATTAAATCAAGGAAAATTGTAGCATCAGGTTTGAGATATGTATCAACATAAATATATACATAGAAACTTCTAAAAAAACTAGTTATTCAAGGAATTTGTTAAATCAGAGTTTGTTATATCAGGGTCTGACTGTATATGCAAACAATATTTTTTTAATGCCTTAAGCATTTACTTTGTATTCGGTACATGTCATCCCTCCTCCCAGTCACAACTAGATCATAGCCTGTGGCTGTTTCAAGGAAGAGAGAGAAACATTTTGTATTGAAACCTTTTTGAAAAGATTTGTTATTGAATATCAATATTTGTTTCTTAACTTCTGCACAGTGGCATCAGAGCCTAGGATACTGTGGGTGCTTATTTTATAGAACAGGATCGAGCACACCCAGAATTGATTCACAAATCAGGATTTTCTTCAAGTTCTGCAACCAGCAGTCTAAAACACTTCAGATGCCCATGCCCCACGTATATTGTGCCAAACAAGAGTTACTGTTATTATTTTTTAAACTTTTAGAATCTTCTTTTCTTTTTCTTCTGGCTGTTTCTGGCTATCATAGTCATGGAAAACCACAGACTTTGAATTTATGTTATTGTGAATCAATTTTTATGGTGCCCTCAGTTGAAATAATATTTTTGAATGATTCAAATATGTCTATTACAATGTGATTAATTGACTGATTTTTATTATATAGGGTTTGGCGTCACCTTTATATGAGAAGATTGTGTCATCTAAGTCTGAAGAGATTTTTCTTTACAAGTGTGGTAATAGTGCTTCTAGTATTTTTGAGCCTATTCTATCTGAAAGCTTTATTGATACAAGGGGTAATTTTGGAGCCTTGGTCATCACACAACAGCAGAAACAAACACTTTTCAGTTATTAAAATAATATCACAATGGACATCAAGCATAAAAATACGGTATCTTATGAAAGAAGAACCAGTTTCAGAAGAAAATGAGACATTCAGAAACAGAGAAAATATTTCATTTCATGAAAGCACAACTGATGAGAACAGCAGTCTTTCAATAATCCCAAAAAATTTTCATGACACTTTTGAAAGATGGATACTGTCACAAAATGTCACAAAATATTTAAAAATATCATTCATTTTGAATCATCCAGACATCTGTTTTAGTCAAGAAAAACCATTTTCTTTGCTAATCTCTGTTATAAGCACAGCTTCACATACTGCCTATCGAACTGCCATCAGAGAGACATGGGGGGATCATGCCAGAAAAAAAGGTGCAAAATTGGTATTTTTCATAGGAATTCCTGTCAAAGATAAGTACCGCACACGAGTAGCGGCTGAGGATATGCAGTTCCATGATATTATCCAGGGGAATTTCATGGATGTGTATGCTAATTTAAGTATAAAAAGTATATCAATGCTTAAATGGGTCAGCCAATATTGCCCTCTAGCAAAATACGTATTAAAAGTGGATGACGATATGTTTATAAACAGTGAAAAATTCATTAACATTTCAATTCAAAGAAACATGACCATGACAATACTGGGAGAACTTGCTCACAAATGGCCCCCAGTGAGAAATAGAAAGAATAAATGGTATACATCATATGAAAATTATCCTTTTGATACCTATCCTGATTTTGTTTTTGGACCATCATATTTGATGACTGGTGATGCTGTCAAAGTACTATTTAATGCAAGCAAAAGAACAAAGATGTTTCATTTAGAAGATGTTTATTTAACAGGTTTTATAGCAGAAATAAGTGGAGTGAAAAGAGTGAATGAAGCTGGAATGTTCAATACAGCAAGGGACTTACAGCCATGCAGCTATCAAAATACATTGAGCAGTCATGGACATACACCACCTGATATATATAGACACTGGATGTGGCTTAAAAGACGCAACTTCACTTGTCGCAGATAAATATATCCATTGGTGGTCTTCAAAAATACACATAAACAATAAATACTATATTTATATTACCATAAATCTGACTTTTTTTCATTTCACCTATTGTCACCCTGTACCAGTTTTGAGCATGAAAGTACAGTGTGACAAAATAAATCTAAATTTTTGTACAGTCTCCGTGTCCTCTAACTTTCAATTAGGAAGTTGCTTCTCTGTATCTCCAGACAGGGCCGCAACTAGATATTTTGTCACCTGGGGAAAGCCGGCATTTTGGCGCCCCTTGTAATGTAGAAGAAGCAGAAAAAGTGAATTCAGTACCCCCTTCTGGTTCAGCGCGCGGGGCACCAGATCCGCCTGCCCCCCTTGCTGCGGCCCTGTCTCCAGAGACCAACCGAAAAAATTCCATACTTTTAAGTGTAATATTCGCTAAGATATTCAAACTCGAGAAAATGAGGGAAAGAACGGAAAAACTAATGGACAACCTTCCTTTCCCTCATTTATGCTGTCTTTTCCCAACTTTTCTCCCATTTTTGCAAAATCGAAACTAGACTTCTACGATGGATGGTTGATGAGATAAAGCTGCATTAGCACTTACAGGACACCCTTTATATTTATCAAAGTTGTTAATCCTTGTGTGTGTGTGAATGTTCTATATTTCTTTAAACTGAAAAAATTACAATTAACAGAACAGTGAAGCGATATGCCACTCTTCACTATTCATACAAGTAGTTTAAGCAACTGGCTAATGCCAAAAGGAATTCAGGAAATACAATTTGACTGCTGCTGCAGGGAATCAAACCACCATCCTTTTTCACAATCCAGGTGAGTGCACTAGGCCACTATGTAACATGAGAGAGGGTCTCTGGATAAAAAGATCCTCATCAGTCCATTATACATTCTTTATTGTTTACAATCAATTGGATTTGATATTGATTGTAATACAGGCACTACAGATTCCATGAACATTTATTGCTCATAAAAATTTTTCTAACATTTATTGCTCTTTACTAAATAACTTGATTTGATTTTGGCTTTTGTGGTGCAAGGACCAATTTGGTCAAGCTGCGCCAAAACAAATGATCATATAAAGCTAAGATAAAATTTATTCTTATCATGTCAAGGAACTAAAAGTATGTATGTTAATAAACAAATGTTATGTGAAGCATAACACAATGGCATGGATTGTAAAAGCTATAATTTGTCACATAATAACAAAATATTTTATATTATTTTAATATTTTGAAAAGAAAAATGTTTTGCTTCTGCAGCATAGTGGTCTAGTATACTAACCCAAATTGCAAGGGGACAATGGTTTGATTCCCCATAGAGATAGAAAGATATTAAGCCAAGTTTTGACTAACTTTTTGCTGTTTATAGAGTTTTAATTATGCAGCATATAGTCTCTGATATAACACATGAAAAACCATAAAAAATGAGAAATGTTAAAAATTGTAAAATGAAATAGAATTAAAAAGTTATTTAATTATTAATGAAAGTATTTACATTAAGAATCTGGAGGCATTTTTGAAAAGAAAATTAGTTACATTCACATGAATTTTTTTAATAGGAATGCAGTCACTGTGTGAATCTATACATTACATTCTATTCTGAAATGCCACAGGCGTTATGCAGTCAAGAGATGTCACAGTCTGTATAAAGAAATGATGTAATTAAGATAAGCTGAAAATTTTGACATCAATAGAAAACAATGAAAGTGAATATGACATTAACCAGTAAGGTGGTTATGATGGAATGTGCTGTCACGCTGATTTTTAATCAAATTATTTCAATTTTTGAAAATCAATTAGTAGTTATTTCAATCACCATAATTTTCGTTGTTGATGATTTAAAAAAACAGTTAAGAACACGAGGAAGTCAGTTTAAATGTACTAAATTTTGCAATCAGGAAAATTAATTTTATTAGCTTCAAACTTTTAAAAAAGGGAAAACGGAGAAATTAATTGGACAGCTGACTGATTAAATTATAATTTTAAAAAACTATAAAAAAAATGAATGTGCATCCAAACTCATTATATATTTTGAATAAATAAGCTTAGCAATATGTAATTAGTAATTGCAGGTTTTAATACTAATAAATGCTAATCACAGGGCTGTTCTTACCAGACACAGGGCCCAGTACAAAAATAACAGCAGGGCCACAGAGGCGTCTTGATAATTTCGTGGCTTCTTAGACCAGAATTTTATATATTCTGTGGGAGAGGGGAATCAAAAATTCTGAAAATTAAAAAGATGAAAATTCAGAATATGTGCAACGAACAATTCCAGCACTAATGAATATTCAGAATAAATGCAAGAAATAATTCCAGAAATTGATGGATATTCAGAATAAATGAAAGAAATAATTTCAGAAATTGATGAAAACTCAAAATTTTATAAATGATGAAAGTTCAAAAAATTCCAGCATCATTATTTCTTTCTAGATGAAAATGCAGAACTCCAGAATTATGAAAGGAATTATTACTACTGTAAGTGTGAGCCTCCCAAAACGTGGGACCCTGTGCAACTACACCTGTCACACACCCCTCAGGGCAGCTCTGACTAGTCATAGCTATTCAACGATAATATATACACTGAAATAAAACAATTTAATCAGGAACAAAATCTCAAAGGATAAAATGTTTTTAATTTATGAGGATTAAATAAATAAATATATTGTGGTTTATCGAACTTTCATTAAGATCATTTCATCCACTTCAAATCAAAGTGATAAAAATTGAAAAAAAATTATCATGGTTATTTTTGAACAGCATCTCTATATAAATTTACTGTTACAGATTTTTGGAAGTGGAGCATAAAGAATTAATACCAATCACAATTCCTAAAATATATTTCTACTATGCATATTTCTAATCTCTCAATTACATCAAAACAAGAAGACTCTTCCTTTGTACTATTTTTCCCCCTTGTGTGACAGTGCATGTGTAAAATATAAATATTTTTGAGGAAAGAAATGCAGCAGTACCTCAACTTATGCAATAACTTTTTTTCTGAAAGTTATTTGTAGCATGAAAATATTATAAATTCAATCAAGTTTTCCCATAAAAATAATTGAGAACATGTCAATTTTTTTCACATCCCTGAAACAGTAATGCTCATATAAAAGACAACCACCATGTATGGTATAATATATTTTATAGGGGGAATTAACATATAAACAGCTTTCAAAATGCAGTGAAATTTCATAAGCGACCACCTCTATTCCACAGCAAACTTTCCTTTGTTGCCAGTTTTTCTCGGAAAGGAAATAGGTTCCATAGACATAATACAAAAACCATCCAATTCTGCTGCCACCTCTGAATGTGGTCAGTGGCTAACCTGTCCATGGCCACTTCGTTATAGATAAGAAATGAAAAAAAAAACAAAAAAAAAACAAGTTTTTGTGTTATTTTTCAAGTAAATTAAGAGCTGATAGTTCTCGTTGTATAAGCATTTGTATAACTTTACAATCTTTATACATAAGAGTACCTTTTTGGATCAATCAGATTTTGCATTCATGAGTGACCCTATCAGGTTGGAAACATTTCTAAAGATGACAAAAGCCAATGCTATAGGGTTCTTCCTAGTTGATAAGACAGTTTAAACATTTTTTTCCCAGGCTGACAGGGTAAACAAGACAAATTATCTATGATCTTCACTGAATAGATAAAGGATGTGGAAGTTCTGGCTTTGTGGATACTTTCTACAATTATTATCATGCAGGGATTCAGTAAAAAAATATTGAGGGAGTAAACAAAATGTGAGGAAAGAACATATATATATAGTACTTGCTTCAAGGAAAGAACAGATTTCTGATAATACAGATTAAAGGGATTGATCGGATGATCTGGAGTTTCAAGTTTCACATAAAATACAATTAAACCTTGATATACATAATGATACAGACCCAAGAAAAGATATAGATAAAGGTTGAGAGGTGTTTAACATTCGACTATAGGTGAATCTAAACAAGATGTGAGAAAATACTGTTGTAGAGATTTATTGTTATATCAAGTATCATTGTAGCAAGGTTCTACTGTATATGTATGTTTTTTCCTTAAAGGCACGTATACACTAGCGCACGGATAATGCAATGAAAGCATTCGCAACTTGTTGTTCAGTAATTTGTATGGTGCTGTGAACGATTCTTGAGCGTTTTCACTGGATCCATCTGGAATCGGTTTTTTCAACGAACACAAAGGAAAGAAAGGAACACAAAGAAAGTTTGTGTACCCACAAGCAGATTAGAACTAGATCTAGCACATCTGTCACACAACACCTACTTAAGGAACCCCCATGTACGTGGATCATATTTTTGAAAACACTGATGTAGGAAAGAACCCATAGTTATTTTCATGTTCAAAGGGGCTCAAGGAAAGAAAGACTCTTTCAAAACAGATCTTGAGGGTTATTTTTCTTATGTGATAAAATGCATAATTTTTTTTTCACTTTAATTTTCAAAAGTGGCCATTATTCAGAAATCATTGTTCGGAGGTTAACCCTAATGTTAATCAAATGGGATGAATTCTGTTTCTAGAAAATTAGGCCGTTGTTCAGAGGTTACCATTATGGGACGTTTTACTGTACTTAATTTTTTTTTTAAAAAAGAAAAACATTCCGCAATCCTTGAAAACTTCAATAACTCTATACAAATACAAATAAAACGCCACAACAGGCAAAATGCCCAACGAGGTGGGTGGCTGAGAAAAAGATGTCCATGAAAATATGGATGTCATATATTTCAAAAATACAGCAACCCAATTAAAAAAGTATGTAGCAACTCAACTTTATTGAGCTTTATTTATTGCACAAATCAAATTGACACAATCTTGGGCTCATGAGGGTTCATAGACTTACTTCATTTCCATGTTCAGAAGTTAGTTGTATCACCTTTACTTTACTACCAAACGTGTCCTGCTACCTATTCTGACATAGATATCAGAACATGTAATGCAGCAATTCGACTGCATTGTACTGGTGGCTTTTAAAAAAAAACCAAAAAAAAAAACATTCAAAAGTTCCTGGGCAATATTGCAATAAGGATTTTCTTTGGCTTGGGGGGGGGGGGGAGAAAATGATTTTGTAGCCCCCTTTACACTGTAAAATTTGATAATTTTATAACTGGATTTCCTGTTTCTCACAAAATTTGTCACCCCCTCCAGATTACTGCCTGAGACAGTTGGTCCCTGCGCCTTTCCTTAATTTTGGACCTTAATAGTGTTTTTGTTCCACAAAGTAGTCTGCAGTTCCTGCACATCAGAGGCGCCAGAAGTGCCATGCATCTGTGAGTGCTTGGCTTGAACTTTATATGGCAAATTTTGATTTCTGAATGAATTCTGGGGGTGCTTAGACTGGTGGTACAAAATACTGTGCACCCACTGAACCCCCAGCTCTGATGCACGTTCTGGGAGAGTTCTTTTTTTCATTATATATCAACAGACCAGTGGTGATGGAGCAGTGAGTGCTTGAGACCCCCCTCCAATATTCTGTAGCATGAGGATAAGCAACTGAGAATTGAGAAACTAAATTTCCCACATAAAGCATTTATTCACTCATATATTAGAAAAATTCATTTTTTTGGTATTGCAACAATTTTATATGATGTTTGACCTTTATGTAAGTAATTTTTTTTGTATACTTACTATGAAAATATACTTTTTCCTTTAAACCAAGCACAGCTCTGGTCTATCACCACTGAGCAAGTTACTACCATTTTACTTATAGACAGATTAAGGTCGGTAGAGACCCTGGGAGCAGATGAAAACATTATGCTCCTTAAATTAGAAAGAAGGTGTTTTGTGAGGCCCTTAGAAGTCGAGGCCCAGGGTGTGCACCCAACATTAAATCCGCCTTTCAGAGCTGTGCTGGAAGTGTTGTGTGCAGGGTTACCAGATTGGAAAACTGAGAAAGGACGCCTGTGCCCGCATCCCTAGTCATGTCACTTTCCCAATTTTTACAACAGATGGCGCCACTATACTGACGAAAAACCCAGCCACGACAATGATTTTTCCCAATAAAAACAGAAAAAAAAGAACAAAAATGGTTTTTTATACTGATCCGTCTCTTTTCACTTACTTCTGTTTTGTTTTTTAGCAGTTCTGTTTTAGTGGGAAAAAATTGTTGTGCCGTTTTATTGGTTAGAATAGTGGTGTCATCTGTTGTGAAATTAGAAAAGTGACATCACTACGAGTGAGAGCGCAGGCATTCTCCTTTCTCAGTTTTCAAATCTGGTATTCCTAGTCACACGTGCATGACTTCTGCAAATAGTGTTTTTCTTCACACATTGCCAGATTTTTTTCTTCTTTCCTCGCCACATTAGATTTCTGAACAAAGGAAAAAGGTTTACAAGCACCCTAGAACAGTGGTTCTCAACCTTAAGAAGCCTGCTGTCCAGTGCCATCTTAACGCATGGCATGGGCCCACCCAGCAGGGGGGGGGGGCGATGATGGTCTTGAGACAGCCCTGCTGCGGCACAGTTGATTTTTTTTGTAAGTGGAAGGCCCGGTCATGCAATCGGCAAATAAAAGATAAATAGTAAAAATGAAACTGTGAATCACTCATGGCCTGGTTTGACTGATATCAGAGCCCGGCAGTTAAGAAGTACTGCCCTAGATGAAAAAATTCACCCAGTACATGACACCTACATCCTGCAACAGGACTCTTAGGCTGGGATCTTCAGTGGGTCCCTAGGCCATATTTTACGGGTCTTTCTATATATATATTAAATTAATTATGTGGAAAAAAAACATGATACAAATCGTTCTGGCCTTTGGGCTGAAACCTTGTTAACCTTATCTTTGGGGGCATACCTTAGTATTAACAAAGATAAAAATGATATTTAAGGAAATCAGGAAAATTCTTGAACTCTATTAGTTGCACACTTCCACATACAAAACGTCATTATTCTTTAATATCACAATAACTTCAACAACCTTTTTCATAGAATAAGTATTGTCATTATACGTACATAGAATTAACAATTTTTGAACATGGAAATATGAGAAATTAGATCATGACAAATCCTAATAGTTTTTGGGACCCAAAGTCTATATTAATTCAGAGAATATGAAGGAAACAGATATTTCAATTGTTTTGGATTTTATGCTGAGGTGAACTCGGGAAGAAAAGTCATCTGATCTCTGCCAGGAATCGAACCCAGTCCCTTTTGCAAACTGGGCAAGCATGCTACAAAGTTTGCAAGAGGGCCTGGATTCGAGTCCTGGTGGAGACCAGATGACTTTTCTTTCTGAGTTCATCTCGACACAAAATACAGAAAATATCAGTTTCCTTGATATTTGGTCTGAAAAAAAGCTGTCAATCTCAATTCAGAGAGAGAGAGAATAGTCTATATTCAGAATATACTAATAGCAATTAAAATCTTTTTTAGGATACAATTTTTAAGATCACTAAAAAAAAGGTTGAATTACACATTGAAGAGAATAATTATTTTTTAAACATACTATATTTCATGGGTGGAGATATGGGTGTCAAAGGTAAAGCAGACTTTTCTAATGTATTTGCGCATATGTGAATTGACATCATGCCCCCAGACTTTCAAGTCTATCTCCGCCTATGCTATATTTTTCACAATGTTTTTACATTTTTCTTTCCCTGGGGGAAGAGGGGGGTTATGACCCTTTCTACATAGACCTCTGGATGGGGAAAATAAAAATAAAGCATTGCATGTGCTTCAGATAATTTTCTTCATAATATATCTTCATACTACATCAGGATTTATAAATTTGTATACATTTGTTCTCATATACATATAGGCTATACGTTGAGGATATTTAACAAAAAAAAAGATATCTATCATAGGATCGAAACTGCGGGGGAGAGGGCAAAGTGGCAGTTGCCCCTGGCGGCAATCTTGAGGGGGTAGAAAATTTTGACAGAAAAAATACCATTATAAAAAAATCATAGACTTTCGTAGTGAAAGGAAGGAATCAAATGTTTTAATCGGAACGGCTCTAACTTAGTCGTACTTTATCATTATCGTCATGGAAAGACAAACCATGATCACCATTAACTCTCATGACCATATTTAATGAAGATAAGAACAGGACATCAGATAGCTGTTCCGGATCGGCTCTAATCTGTTGTTTCCATTGAGAAGAAATATAAGTTATTTCTTATTTCTCCTCTAAGGTTGTTCCCGATCTAATTAAGCTGGTCTTCTACTGGAAACGGCAACACACGGCAAGCAACGCGGGCGACAACAGCCGACATTAAATCAGAAGACTGGGCGATGACGTCGTTCACTAAAAGTGACCTTAATTAAGGCGACTGTATAAGGCTTTATTCTAGAGCAGTGGTTCTCAACCTTTGGAAGCCCGCGGCCCGGTAAATTTCTTTTGTGTAAGTGAAAGGCCCGATCATACACACAACTAACGAGATTAATGGGAAAATGAAACTGTGAATCACTCACGGGGCACGGTGTGACTAATGTTAGAGCCCGGTGCTGGGTCGTGGCCCGGCGGTTGAGAAACACTGTTCTAGAGGCTATAACCTCATTACACTGTAATGCCGAAACACATTACACTGACGTGATCACGTTACGTCAGAAACGTTGTGAATTATGATTTGCGGAAATTTTGTGAATCAGAATTCACAACGTCTCTGACCTGAGGTTAAATCCTCAATCACGTCACACGTCCTGTCAGAAGAGAGAGACCAAACGAGAAAAAATGCGGCGAAAAAAAGGAAACAACCACACTAATAGGTATATTATAGAGCCTCTAGAATATATACAAACTCTCGATGAAATTTTTTTTTCTTTGTCTGCGTCCTGCGCCAGCATTTATCATGCTGCAGGTACTGTACCATTCCAACGCCAATCATTATTTTTCACTGCGCCGATTACTCAGCGATACATAAAAGTGAGCGTTGCCGTTTCAATTTTTCAAAATTTTGTTACTGTGACCGTAACCGTGACAGAGCTAGGGTTTTGTTTTTCTTTTCATTCTCGAGCGCATGTTTTGATACACCTATTATCTCGAATTTCATTCGCATTCGTTCATTTTTGCGGTTGAAAGGGGCTCGTATATCGGCAGTCATTTTATGACCACCCTGTGTATGAACTGACATTATATCATCGTGCCTTTACCTCAGCCTTCACATCATCACTATCGTCTATCTCAGCCTAAGTTCAGTACTTCAGAACCCGATATCGTGGGAAGCATTTCACTCTGAAGGGTGTAGCTTCTACACCAGTGGTTCTCAAACTGTGTGTCACCAATCTTTGTCAGGGGCACCACGGAGCGGCACTCCTGACCATTGGCGTACGCAAAGGGGGGTTTGGGGTTCTAACCCCCCCCCCCCCCGAGCCAAGATTATATATAGTGTTATTTTGCAGGATAAAAAGTAAACCCCCACTCAGAAGGAAAAAAAAATCTGAAATCCCCCTCGAGAAAATTCTGCGTACGCCTATGCTCCTGACAAAGGGGCTTTGAAGTGATTCTATGTTAGACTTCGGTGGGGAGCCGCGCATGATTTCAGAATAAAAAAGTCTTTATGGGTCATATTGTGTCATTATCCGACTCTACACATAATCAATGTGAAATAAGAATGCTGTATAATTAAATGATTAAGTTGCACACGTGTGTGAGTGCATTGATTTAAAACCCGTCACCATTGTATCAACTACTTGCGTTCCGAATTTCATATGAAAGCTTCACTTTTATCACGCGAGGTTTTCACGTTGTTTTTTTTTTTCTGCATGAATTTGTGAATCATAAATCTTATCATAGGCGGAGATAGACTTGGAAGTCTGGCACGATGATGATGTCAACTCATATATACATATATACATTAAATCAGTCGACTCCACCTTTGACGCTGGGGGACAATGCCCCCCACGTCCCCTCTCGTATCTCTGCTCATGAATCTTATGCAATTAAGGCTAATTAAGGCAACATTCAATTTAGGTAATATATTCGGTAGCTACATTAATGTTGCTTTATTTATTTCGAACTATATTTATTGAATAAATTATATATCATTCCATTTTTTCTTTCAGCATATTGAATTTCCCAGGTAGTGGGTTCGCAAAGATAATGAATAAAAATAAACACGTTTCCGTGTTATCCCACATAAAAGAGATGGCGGTATTCCCACTTTTGCGTGCTCATGATGAGTGAACGTAGATGAGTTTTTGCGTTTTACGTGGGCAACATGTGACTCAATTTCATTATGTTTCGAATAATTAATTCATGGCGCTCCCTAAATCAGTGTCAACCATGCATATAATTACGCTATTCGTGACTAATGCGAAAAAAGATAAAATAAAAGCATGTCCAGAAATATCGTGTATACCCTAGTGTTAGAAAAACTTCACAAAAAGCACGAGGGGACATACGTATTCATACTTTATTCGAAAACAACGCATCTATTAATATAATCATATTTACCGAGTTTTTGTTTCTAATTTATTTAGTATTTTCAACTATTTTTTTTTGTTATAGTGTTATTTTCTTAATACAACATACACGCTTACAGACATTAGCATGTACTGTACTTGATTAATGACGAGAAAATTGGGAAACATATTCCCCAAGATTTATTTTCGTTCATATAATGACTTATTAACGTTGCCTTTCTTTAATTAATGAAAATGATTGAAAAATTCATTGTTTTGGTTGAAATCAATAATTCGTTTTCTCGACTGTAGTTGATCATCGATGTTTAGTGTTTATTTCTACTTATAGAGGGCGTACCGCTCATGTCACTGCTCGCTTGGAATGTTGCCGCGACAATCAAGGATGGTTATTAATACGTTTGTATAAATGAAAATACAAATTTTATAGTAAAAATTTTTATTGCAGTTTTTTTGGATGTAAAAATATGAGACATAAATTAAATAAACATGAGTTTCTCCTGTGTTTGTTGTACTATTACAATGAAACATCGCTCAGCCGTAGCATGCCTTCTCGGAGAACCGGGGCAGACTTTCTCTTGGGGGCCCTCCCCCGGAAAGGGCTATGCTCAGAAAAGGAAAGGTTCCCCCCACCAACTCTAATTTTTTCAATGATTCTTTTTGGAAGCGAGTCTATCTTGCAAATTATTTCAAAGAAGAAACTCAAAAATTTCAAGAAATAAAGCAAAATAAGTGTACTTTTTGTTTTGTGGGGCCTCCCAATTCGGGTCGGGGACCCGGGGGTATCACTCCGTTTGCCTCAATTTAGTTACGGGATTGACCTCGCTACACAGCGATACAATGGTAAATACCTCTAGAATGATATTTTTTGAAATCGTATTTGGAATTGCCTATCCCTTTCGGACCCTGCATGCACAAATGTGGTGGTAGCTTTTTCTTACTGTAGAAATTTTTTTAACCTCAGGAGTTAAGCATGACTTAAAGGGTTGTGTGAATTTTGAGTTGAAATATGATGAATATGAACTTTGGGACTTTCATCAGAGGGCAGCCATGGCTCCCACATGGTTGGGGCTGACAGGGCTCCCAGGGCCGCAACTAGGGGGGGAGCAGGCAGGTCCGGTGCCCCGGGCTCTGAACCAGAAAGGAGAGCCGAATTCACCCTTTAACTGCTTCTTCTACCTTACAAGGGGCGCCAAAATGCCGCCTTGCCCCGGGTGACAAAATATCTAGTTGCGGCCCGGGACGGTTGTCATCATTTTTTGTTTTCTCACGCTATAAATTAACTATAGAGGGGGACCCGTTAAAAGGCTGGCTTGGGGGGGGGGGCCCGTCAAAGGTCCTAGAATGGGGGCCCTGCTCTAGAATGTGTGGGCCATGAGGGCAGCACTTAAAGGTGAACTTTCAGGGGTTTTTTAAGATGGCTTCCACAGGAGAAAGTGCCTCCAGAGGAAAAGTGTGATTTATTATATAAAATTCTGCAAAAAATTTTGTATGTAGAGATGAATATACCGTGCATAATCTAAAAAAATTTTGAACGAAGGGAATTATTTCTTCACAAAAAAGGAAAAAAAAAAAATCGAAAATTTGAAAAAAGTAAAGATTTGCTGGCATTTATAATTGCGTCTTAGCCGGGATTACCCTATAAAAATTTTATAAAAATATTTTACAAAACTTGAAAAATGTAGCCAATAATCCTATCGGTTCCCTTTTCCCGAATGTAACCGATGCTCTTATTGGTTTTTTTTTTCAAGTTCAGTAAAAGGTATTTTATCAAACTTTTATAGTGTAATCCCGGCCTAACACATACTTCGTTTTGCTTTATGCTTGCACTGGACATAAGGAGCATATCTTAAAATTGCCCAACTGTAGTCAGCCATCACCGAGTTTGACCACTTTCCCTGATATTTTGTTCAATCCCATTAGAAGCTAAGTTCATCCTTCTTCCTTCACGATTGGCACTTTTTCTCTCCATGTAGTGGGATACTATAACCTTGCTATTACGTACAGCTTACGTGTTAGCTTAGTCCTCTATATCAGTGGTTCTCAACCGGGGGGCCATATGGCCCCCTTGTGGTACTGGGATACTTCAAGGGGGGCCACGGAAGAAAATGGAGAAAGGGGCCATGACAGGTGGTTTGGAGAGCTGAGAAGAAATAAAGATTTTATATTACTAACACTTACAGTGAGAGAGAGAGAATCCAACAAAACCACCCATAAAACCAGGGCCTTCTTCAGGGCATGGACCCACCCAGGACTCACTGCCTACATTTTGCAACAAGTTCCCTAGGATGGGGTTTTTCTCAAGTCCCCAGCTACGTAAATTTTTCAGACCCCCTTCCCTATATGAAATTTATTGTATGAAAAACAAAGAAAAAATTATGAAAACCATATTAGGTCCCGGGCTGTAGCTCTGTCAGTCCCACTCTTGTGAGGGACTTCATGCCCATAAGTGACCCCACCTTATGATATTTTGTATAGTACAATTAATTTTGAAAATAAATGGAGGAAATATGTAGGCTGTTTATTTCCAGCTAAAGTATGGGACCACCATAGCATCACTTTGCCTAAGGAGGGGGGGGGGGGGCATGATATTGAGATGGTCCTGATCGAACTCGGACTAGCGGGGAGATCAATAAATTCTAAGCTAGTGTTCTGGAGGCCAATTTTCTTTGCAAAATTTTCGTTCAGTATAAATTCACTGAAAAAAATCATTTCAATATGTATAAAGTGTCTTGCCTCTAGATGAGAGTTGAAAACTCTGGGTAAGACAGGGGAGCCACGAGAAAAAAATATGGTTCAAAGGGGGCCACGGGCAAAAAAAGGTTAAGAAACACTGCTCTATATGTTGACAAATGTATCACCAGATTTGTACCATGTTAGCCAAATGAGATCTGTTCGAAAATTTTTTTAGCCAAATCAACACTTTTTTGCCAAAATGTGGTGATTTGTTTACCTTCACTATCAAGTCAAATTTTTTGAGGGAAGTGAAATTTTTTGAGGGATATATATATTGGTGTGATCACCCCCCTCCCCAAGCAAAATGCGATGATTCATGAAATTTTCGGAACTTTTATATGATAATATTGAATTTTTTCAATCAATCCAAGGAAAAACGGAAAAAATCGGGACTATTCCGGAAAATACTGGATAAAATGAAGGATGTATGGTCACCCTATTCACAGTTGTATAACTCATTTTATTTATTTATTATTGTTATTTTGTAAAATTACCTCTCCCACCAACGAGCTCTGTATCCGCTCATGCCACAAGCAGCATACAAATCACATTGAAACTGTGCGAAATGTAAATCATTAATAAACTTAATATCAATACATAAAGATCACTGATGTCCGGTAATGATGTATTGATTAAAATAGGAAAGTTGAATAAAATAGGAAATAAAAAGTTGAAAGAAAAATTCCCACGCATAAATTAGCGGCTGCAGACTATATTGAAATATTGATATTATGCATTATCTCAAAAACTAGAACCGATTCGGCACAAAACCAACCCCAGTTTTCTATCAGCAGCTCCAATTTACCCTAAAACCGTTGAAATTTCCTTTGGGAACACGAAATTTTTTTTTTTTCTTCTGGCCTAAAATTTGGCTATTTCAACCTACTCGCAAACGTTTAGTTTTATGGTAGTTATTAGAGCCAGTGTATTCGGAAAAACAATTTTGAAGAATAACTTCATCCCTCTCAAAAGTTTTTAAGGGTAGTTCAGCATACAATATTCTTGTATGTTGAATGCCATCAAATCAGAAATTGAAAACAAAATGACTAACGCTTATCTATACTTACCTCTGTAAAGCTGGCGTTGTGAGAACGATATAATTTGCTTATTTTACTTATACTTGTTTACATACATCTAACAAGTATAGGTAGCAAATTATTTGTATTATTTCTATAGCGATTGACTTCGCGTATTCAATCTCTCATTCAGCACGTGTATATGTACATGTAAAATTTTTTTTTGTTGTTCCGGATATGAGAGGTTCGGATACGGGAGAGGTTCTTCTTTTCATGTATCTCAAATTCGGGGTTGCCGTGTAAATATATAATTACTAGCTATAATACCCAGCGCTGCCCGGGTTTTCTTCAATTACTGGGAGGATTGAAAAAGTGACAAATCATTATAAAAAGGAATAAATTATTATACATAATACTTTGCAGCATTAAAGAACTGACAAACCATTGTAAAGGCATATGCATGTCTGAAACGCATTGCTAGAGAACCACGGCAACCAAAGTAAACATTCCGAAAGTGATTGTTGAGGAACAGGAACCATTGTTGATCCACAATTTTTCGCCCATTTCGGGAATTTCCCTAGCTCTGACGAACTTTTAGGGTAGCCTATCGTTCAAGTCGGGTTCAGTTTGGTATATACGCAAAATTTGGACGATAGATCTAAAATTTTAGACACACACACACACAGAAATCAATTTGAATCAATTCAATCACACAGAAATCACACACACAATCATCAGAAGATCAGTTTTATATATTTAGATTTACTAATCAAATAAGTACAATTACTAATTATTTACATAAGTATAATTATTAATTAATTACATAAATATAATTATTAATTAATTACATAAATATAATTATTAATTAATTACATAAGTATAATTATTAATTATCAATTAATTAAATAAGTACAAATAATTACTTAATAGTTCGATGTATAGTTTGCGTAAAAAGACGAATTCACGGTTTTAAAAATGCTATTTAAAAAAGTTAACTAAGTCGGTAAAAAAAAAAAAAATTAATACAAGCAGAATTTTTACTAAAACGACAAAATAACCACAAAACCTAAAAATTAATATTTCTGTCTCGTAAAATACGGTTCACTCTTGATTATCGTAGGTTCAAATGACATTCATATTTATTATTGTCATTTTTTCATTTTTCTTTCACCTCTAGCCAACTTGTTAACCAATTTATTGTTGGGACACATGTAGGTATTTGTATTTTATACTTACATTTACATACTCATGGCAAAGAAACGATGCAAAATAATTGTAATGGGAAAATTATATAGTTTTGTGATTTTGTTCAATAAAATCAACTAGAAATAGAAAATCCTTTATATCTGATCTGTGAAAAACACAAAAACTAAGAAAATTTTTACGGAAGATTTAAAAAAATAAGAAAATTTTTATCGGGTAAAAAAGTGAAATACTGTTCTTGATAATAAATACCGAAACGCGAATGTGAGATTTAAAAAAATTACAATACATATTTATCCGGCTATAAGTTTTTTCCTCTGAGTTTTTGTTTATAAAATTAGGAAGGAGGGTTTCTTTTATGAGAGTAAAAAATGCCTATATACAGTATTACCTCGGCTTACGAATTTTTTGGCTAAAAAATTTTTTTTCGTGATTTTCTGCCTCCGCTAACGAACATTTTCATTTATATGGATGCATGCGATAACATAAAACAGCCGCGTCGTGAGCTGAATTTTAGCGCCAGTCATCATCAGCAGGTCCCAAATGTTGATGACATTTGTTTCCCAAGTTTTGGGGCATTTTTTGGCATTTTAAGGGCACTTTTTTAATTGTTTTTCAGAATAAAAAGTAAGGTTAAAGATTCTAAATACTAAGAATTGGATTAAACTAGGCAATTTACTTTTATTTTATTTTTTACTTATTTGAAAAGATGCACATTGTTTCTATCACTTTATTTGTATATGTTTTTATAGATAACATGCAAAGTTCAGTAATAATTCCAAGTTAATTTAGCATTTAGTAAAAATTCCAAGAGTTGGCCACTTTACGAAACATAAAATGAAAATGAATTCAAGGAATTCTATTCCTATTGAGCGAGAATGTCTTTTTTCATTATTTAAATTGGTTGATTGGGAACATGAAAAATACTTTCACGTGCTACAGGGGAAATTTTTAAATCTTCAAATTAATGTTAAATATGATTTTGATCCGTATGATGGTGCATGAATTGAAATTTCGCAAGCTGATCTTAAACGAAGAAATGTTTAAGGACACATGGCGTACAGCAGTGGTTCTCAACCTGAGGCTCTTGTGGTCCTGGGATATTCTAAGGGGTGAAAATCAGATGAAAGGGGGCTCACGACAAGTGGTGAAGAGGGCCACAGAGAAATCAAGAAATGCAGTTTGAAGTGAAATATGTTGGTAAAAAATGTGCCTACTTTCAGAATCCAGCAAAGCTAAACCCATCTGGGCATGACTTGGGATCCTCGTATCCATGTGGGCTCTTCATGATTACATCTGGTACTATGATTTTTGAGTGTAAATATGTAAGCTGTTGCGGTTACTTCCAGCTAAGTATGAGGTCCACAAGAACCAAGGGCGTAGCCAGGGGGGGGGGGGACTTGGGGGTCTGCCCCCCCCCGAAATGTGAGAAAATGACCGAAAAAAGGGAAAAAGATGGCCAAATCCATTGTTCTGTCACTTTGGTCCCCTCCCCGAAATGAAAGTGGTCCCCCCCGAACGAAATTTCTGGCTACGCCCCTGACAAGAACATCACTTTGCACGGGGCCCCATGATGGTGAGACGGCCATGCATTAGAACCCCAAAAAGAAGGAAACTCACTGAACTCTAGCCCAGAGCAGGTGCGGACCCATAGTGATGTGTCGGGTGGAACGATTTATTGTGTAGGTTCATTAGATCGTCTAGTATTTCACACAGACCTATTACTCTCATATAATTCGTCTCTTGAGAGGGATGGCATTCCCCCCACTTTTGAATCCGTGCTGGCACGGGGTAACAGAGATCGATCTTATTTATAAAAAAATTCTTGTTCATTATAAATTTAGTTTTGACTAAATTCAATTCAGTAAGTAGAAAGGAACTCGTTCCTTCATGAGGGTAAGGGCCCTAGGTAAGATGAGGGGGGCCATGAAAAAAAATATGGTTCAAAGGCCATAGGCTAAAAAAGGATGAGAACCATTGGCGTTTTGGTTTCCACTATTCAGGTTATCGTTTCACCATCATGCTGTTGATGAAGTCAGTCTTCAGGCGTGCTAAAGGTGGGGTAGGCCAATTTTGCTACAATGAAATTCAACAAAATTATGAAAAGGAAACAGTGGACTTAGAAATTTCAAATGGCTTGACGAGAATGTCTAAAAATTTTGAAATTGAAGAGGAATTCACTTTGGAAGATCAATTGTTTTTTTTTTCAATTATCTCCAACAACATCTGTTGATGCTGAGATAAATTCATTTCGGTATAAAATTTTACTTGCAGAAATTTTTATTTTGTTTTTTTGGATTCCCTTAATTCATTTATAAATTAGAAATTGTTTATTCAACAAATTCCATTAGCAGTTTTTGATGAAATATAATGTTGAGAATAAATTTTCACGCGTTTTTCAATTTAGCAATGAAAAAACAATTTTGTTTTTCGTTTTAGAACACAATCGATTTTCAAAGAAATTTATTTTGTTATTTTAATAGCATTTACTTTTTTTAGTTTTAAAGGGGATTTAAAAAAAAAATTTAAGGCATTTTTTTGAGTTTTTAAGCCATTTTGTAAGATTTTTTAGGTCAACAATATCTGGTCCTTGATCATCAGAATTACTGTCACTCGAGCCCGATTAACTCATATCTCTTCAGAATCTTTTTCCAGATGTACCTTCACTTCTCTTTCTGAAAGTTTTTGAATAATTTCATGTAAAATGAACGATTTAGCTAATCGAAAAATAAATTGAAAAAAGGGAGCTTATGTTTTCAGAGCATGCGTTCTTTCAGTGCAAGACTCTAAGCATCACATTGAACAGTCTGGATATTCCGATAGCTTATTTTTTCCATCTGCATGCATCAGAAACAGAAATTAGCTGATTAAATCCCAAATGGATGGGTTGTGTTAACACACACACACCAGCTTTATTACATTAACCTCTTGGTGTCTTTTTATGTACCCAGTACGCATTCACTACGCGGCGACGGCGGCAAACTGCATATCCTAATTTTTTAATCCATCATATTATTTCACGATCTTTGTATCTTTGGTGTCATTCGAAAGAGGGATAATGTGGCTCCGTACAATCATAACTATTATACTATTTTCATTTATTATATTATATTTTGAGTGATGAACGTTTATTGTTTAACACGATGTTATTGTGAAGAGCATGTTTTAGCCCGTTGAGATAAAACGCCCTGTGTAAATATTATTATAATGAGCATGTTTTAGCCCCGTTGAGTTAAAATGCCCCATATAACTAAGTTGGTAGTTCTTTGTTGCATCCAGGAGGCTGATACAAATCAGATTTTTTTGCAATCTGTCATTTGTTGCTTGTTTTTTTTTTTTTTCTGTTGTATGCTGATTTGTCAAATTTCCCAAGCTAAGGTCACGCTATGTAGTCTAGAATCTTAATCTATCTACTGAATTCATCGTATTATGTCCTAGCATATTTTGGTGTTTTTTCATTTTATACAGATGATGGCCTTGTATAAATAAAGAAGAAGAAGAAATTCGATTTTTAGCAGTGGTAAAAGACAAAAAAAACAATTTACCACAAAGAAAATATCATATAACTTTTTAGGTAATACAAGTGGTACTGCACAGGGTGATTCAAAACTCAACATACAAACTTTTAGATGAGGTAGAAAACACAAAAACATCAAACAGAATCACAAAAAAAAACAACAGTCACAATTTTTTTTTGTGCATAACTATGGATGGTAAGACCTTTGATCACTAGTTGGGAAACTTAACGTGCACACGTACTGTCCTCGTGTGAAGTATCGCTAAAAAAGAGTTTTTCCGCCCATTATTGGCTTGTCATTTCTGCATCTTCGTTTATCCTCCAGCTGATCAGGTCGGGGTTTCCGGTCATACATTCCCATGTGATTTTATTTGTTGTGTTTTCTACCTCCCCTAAAAGTTTGTACGTTGAGTTTTGAATCACCCAGTATAATATTGTAGATATATAGTTATTTTATAAAAGTTGGAATTTGCGATTAGAAAAAGGTTGAATACCTCTGGTCAAGGGTGCTCAACCTTTAGGAGAATGCGGGCCAGTTTAATGATTCGAAAACATGTCGTGGGCCACTTAAGTGCGCTGGAATTGTGCCACGGATCACTTAAGTGCGCTGGAATTGTGCCACGGATCACTTAAATGCTCTGGAATTGTGCCACGGATCACTTAAGTGCGCTGGAATTGTGTCACGGATCACTTAAATGCTCTGGAATTATGCCACGGGTCACATAAATGATCTGAGAATGCGCCGTGGGCCACCTATGTGACCTAGAACTCTGCCACGGGGAACTTGAGTGATGTGAAACTGCACCGTGGGAAGCTTAAGTGCTTCTATAAAAAGTGTTTTTATAAAAATAAAAAATTTCAAATTAATTAAATGATTAGTTTAAAAGTTATAATTTTTTCGCTAAACATTTGCGGAAACCGGCGATTCCATTTAAATCTCCTCCGACCTACGAGATGGGATTCATTCAAATCTCCTTTGGGCTTGGGGGGGGGGGGGGTTAAAGCTGGTGTTAGTTATGCTACATGGTGAAAAATAAAAAGTTATTCAGTTTCTCATCTTAATGTAAATTATTCTCATTTATCCAATTTTGAAACTGTTCATTTTAGCCTTCCGTCAGTTTTTATATTTTTTATAGCGTTTCTTGGTGTTTAAAAAAAAGTATCCTTAAATTTTGGGCAGAATTTGGAACGAACCAAACGATTTTTCATAGAAACCTATGGGAAATCACGTTTCGACTAACGGTAATGTTTCGGTTAACGAACATCATTCCGGAACGAATTATCTTCGTTAGTCGAGGTATCATTGTAATGATACCCATCACGCTGGGATAAAAGGGGCAATTGACCTTCCCTGCCTTTTCTGAAAGAGAGGCAAGGGGACATTCTCTCTTGTGGTTTCGATTATGCCTCTAATCTATCGTCTTGAGATATACAGGATGATTATAATTAAAGTTCCCGTACTCTGAATAGTTTTTCTGAAAACTACTCATCCGAATACAGCCAAATTTTCAGGATATTTTAATGAGACAATGGGGGAGAGATATATGCAATAAAAACAAATAGTTCAAATGTTTGACCACCAGGTGAAAAGTGGCGCTTTTTTTATTTCATTTTAATTTTCCCCATGGTTCACAAAGCGTATATACCAAGTTTCAAGTTTCAATGGAATGTGTCCACAAGAACGGACGCAACAGAGGTCTGAGTAGTTTCAGTATACTGACACTGCTTAGACCTATGCAGCGCCTGTCGGTATACTGACACTACTCAGACCTATATAGCACGCGTTCTGGTGAACGTATTCCATTGAAACTTGGTATATACGCTATATAGACCATGGAAAAAAGTAAAATGCAATAAAAAAGCGCCACTTTTTCATCTGGTGGTCAAAAACCGAACTATTTTTTATTGCATAAATCTTTCTTCCATGGTCTCATTAAGATATCCTGAAAATTTGGCTGTGTTCGGATGAATAGTTTTTCAGAAAAAAAATATTTTTTTAGAGTACGAGACCTTTAATTATAATCATCCTGTATTTCATGTATCGTACCCATCATTTTGGTATCTGATAAATGAAAACGTGGCAATATGATGCGAGGATTCCAAAAAATGCCCTCCGTGTTTCTCTGCACCCTCCTACGCATTTCTGTTTTTCTGTATCCATTCCGTTGTAGCCTTTTTCTGAAATTCTGCCTCTTCTGCGCTTTTCTGTGATTTCCTGTCCCCCGTTCTTACCTTTTTCTGAATTTTAGCTAAGTTCCTTTCCCTTTCTAAGTTTCTCTTCTAGCCCTTTCTGAAATTCTGTCCCCTTTTCTTTTTCTGTACTTATGATTTCTTGCTGTTTCTCTCCAATTTCTGCCCTCTTCTCTTTTCTTAATTTCTAGACCATATATTGCCGAAATATTTACAGATCACTTAAGTGACGTGTGGCATAGTTCCAGAGCACTTAAGCTGCCCACGGTGCAGTTTCACAACAATCAAGTTCCCCGTGGCAGAGTTCTGGGTCGCACAAGTGGCCCACGGCACATTTCCACATGGCTTAAGTTACACACGGCACATTCTCAGATCATTTATGTGACCCGTGGCACAATTCCAGAGCATTTAAGTGATCCGTGGCACAATTCTAGAGCACTTAAGTGATCCGTGGCACGATTCCAGCGCACTTAAGTAATCCGTGGCACATTAGCAGATTACTTAAGTGGCCCACGACATGTTTCCGAATCAAAAAATTGGCTCGCATTCTCCTAAAGGTTGAGCACCCTTGTTCTAGACCAGAGGTCTTCAACCTTTTTCTAATCGCGAGCACTGCCTTTACCCATCACCAAAAGAAGAGCACCGTTATGGCAAGTTCGACGCACGAATGGATGATTTCAATCTTTGAATACAATTTGTACAAGGTAAATTTGTACGTGGCAAGGAACAAAATTTACGGATTACGAAACAATAGTTCGTACAATACATATATATGTAACGGTAAATGTGATAAATCCAGTTATCATACATATTAACCCATTATTATGTATAATCACCAAGCATTTCGGTAAGTTTGATAAATGTCCCTAAGTTTATCACTTTTACCGGCGATTATGCATAGTATCCAAGTGTCGTTGGTAAATTTAATAAGTACTGACAAAATTGTCACTTGTATCAGCGATTATACATAATACCCAATCATCGCGTCATTGGTAAACATGATGAATCGTACAATATGATATACTATATATGATAATTCATACATTATTATTATATCGGGGTACGATCATAAGATATGCTATCATTATATCGGGGTACGTACATACACATACTAGACTCCTTTGGAATTTTGTTCATATTTATCAAATTCACTAATTACAATAGGGTATTATGCATAATCACAGACAAAAGCGATAAATTTCAAGTGTTTATCAAATTTACCAACGGCACTTGCGATTATGCATAATCGCTGGTAAAAGTAATAATGTTTTTAGTATTAATCAAGTTTACCAACGACGCTTGGGTATTATGCATATTCGCCAATAAAAGTGATAAATTCATCGAACTTACCAAGACGATTGGTAAGTATACATAATAACTGGCTATTATGTATAATAACCAATTTATTAAATTTACCGTAACATATGCATTTTTAGAATTTTCCAATATTTCCATCGATAATATCGGTTGATATCGATTGTAATCATCGCATAAGTAACGCTATGAATATGAGGATTGTTTTCACGGCAGTACACAGCTTATAGTGCAAAGAAATGTGTTAAACGGCGCAAGTTAAAGTTTCGAATACATTTTTTTTTTTGATCCTCAGAAGATTGTTTCGTGATTATTGGACTATAGTCGATAGAAGAAAATATTCTCGATCAGTCCAAATATATTTATGTTCTCATAAATAATTTGACAAAGCTTCCACACACAAGGTAGAACTCCATTAATACCAATCTCTATATACTGTATTATGCCACAACTACGGTATCGAGATATTATTTCCTCCTAATTTTCAGGAAAATATTCGTTTTTTTTTGTAAAACCCTTATTTCAATAATTTATTTTTACTTTATTACATAGAAGGGTGCTTTCTTGCTTGTTAATATTGACAAAAGTTTCACATTTATTTTTCTCAGAGGAATAGCGGCACTTTGAAACCGATTTGTCAGAAACCGATAAGCTTTAATCTTTATGCCGATAAAACGATGCAACAACAGCCCAGAAGCTGACATAGCCTGAATGATTTTTAATTAATAATAAAAAATATTAGAAAAAGTTCAAAACTTTTAGTTTATTTTCCGATACTATCAAAAGATATTTAAAATAGTTTGTTAGTAATTTTTTAACTATTTACACAGTGAAGAATACTAAATATAGTCACAGGAAAGTGATTTTGCTTATAGATCAATTCACTATAATATATCTATGCCTCAGAATAATACTATTGTAAGTCCATTTTTGTCAATTTTGAGATATTACTGTATTCTTGTAGTTCTCATTTTGCAGTTTAGGGACATAGTATCGTAAATTTATCTAAAATTTTTTAAATGAAGTAGCCAAAGTCAGACTATAGTATATCGCAATGCACGTAATGAGAAAAATTATTGTTTTCACTTCATACTGTAAAATGGACATACGATAGTATGGTTCTGAGGTACAGCTATTAACTAGATTAAAAACTTTTTCGTACACAAAAGTAATTCAAATAATTTTTTTCAAGAAAGAAATATGTATTTTTTTTTTCAAAACGCTAAATCGGAGTTGGTTCTGTGATTACTTGAACCACCGGCTGTAAGTGACATTCCATTAGTTTCATAGATACATGAATAGACTGAAATACACGATTCATCAAGTTTATATATTGGTAGACAATTTATTTCCGGTTGCTTCTTTTATAACTTCAGCAGACTGAATAATCAAACATGTTAATGCTTTTGTCCACATTTCGAACTCAGCTGAACTTTGCTTGGAAGCAAAAGACGCCAAATGCATTGAATGATAGTACTGAAGCGATGATTAAGTGAATAATTTCTGGCGAAGACATTCATGAAAATGGTTGACAATTCTTGTGGTAGAAAGAATCGGAAAATGACATTGATGTCTTCAAAAAAAACACGGGCATTAATACTTTGAAGATCTTTCGTGATGCAACAAGGTCCAGATAGAGAGAAATAATTCAAATAAAAAGCTATGCAATTGTGTTATTATAAATATATACAGATGCTTCATCTTATCCAGATTTTAAACGGTACAATCATGTATGATGGTATTTATATAATCCCATATTGTATATGTCCACTGATAGAAATATCTTTTTTCTCAATTCTTAATTACACCTATTGTACAGTCAAAAAATTTTAGTCATAGGACTTGTCGAACCAATTTTCGCTGCGAGTAAATCGGAAATATCCAATACCTGCATATTTTTGAGAGTTTTTGGTATTATCAATTTTTAACCTTTATTGGAAACTGAAAATTCAGAAGCATATTTGAATAGTAAAAACTCGATTGTTTTTTTTCCTGCCAATTGCAGATATTTTCTATTTTTATTAAAAAATTTTTTTTTAAAAAGTTTATTAATCATAGTGAAATGTTACACGATAACGGGAAAAAAAATTCATCAAGAGATCGCCGGGGATTTTATACTGATGAACTCGAAGTATTCAGTGAATAATTGCTATACAATTCCTTGGGTAGAACCAAAAAAAACTATGAATGGAAAAAAATACATCGAACTTAATTCTGCATCTATGCAATGAGCAAATTTCCAATCAGATGCACAATGTTGATAGCACACAACTAAATAGCATTTTAAATACATACTCACATATACATAAATGAGTGAAGTATACGAAATACTAGAATTTATGATGCGAGAATTGGCTAGTGACATGGACAGTTGGGGGCAAACAGTAGGAAGTGTACTTTTATTGTCAGCATTTATAAAATTGAATTTAGGACCATGATAGAGCTCTGTTTTTGTTTTTTTGGAAATGATAATTGATGTTAGCTACTGAGAAAAGATAATTTTTCAATCGTTCTTTCAATATCGGTATGGAAGGAGAACAAATAATATCATGTGGTAGTTTGTTATAAAATTTCAGAATAAGGATATGTAAAATGGTGTTTCTCCACTGTTTTAATATAAGGGAATATTTAGAATGTTATTGTATCTATTTGATGTGTCCTTGATAAATTAGGGGAAAGAGAGTAAGTTGTTTTTTAGTAAGTAGGAGAATCGCTTTACAAAAGTATAAATACAGCAACGGGCGTATGTTTAGTTGCCGGTAAAGATCGAATAACGGAATTGAGTAATTGCCACAGTTAGAGATCGAATTATTTTCTTAAATAATTGTAATATCTTTTGTATTTTTATATTGTATTTTATAGTTTGCATTTATTAAATACAACACTGAAATAGCCATACGTATAAAATCAAAACTAAAGTTTATGATATTTTCTAAAGCGACTCTTTCTAAGAAAGTGCAAATATAATCATAAATTCCTTATAAACGTGAAAATTGGCGGTGAACCGACCGCAAACAAATTTTTCCAGTTACTAGCAAGCTAACAATGTCTCCGTCCTTCGAAAGCTATAAATTGAAAGCAATCCTATTAAAGCCGACTGTTTAGAACGCGTTCAAAGCTGTCGTTACGTCTACGATAAAGGCTTCTTCCTCAGTCAAGAAAAAATAAGAAAAGATAAGTTTTTCTTTTTACTTTCTTTCGAAAAAGTTGCCTTAACTAGTTCTAACTGTAAAATGTGGGACAATGCCAAGAACAAGAAGAAAAAGAGATAAGACGACAAGAGTCGCAGTAGCAATGAAGAAACCATCGAAATGTAGTTTTAGAGGTTTTTAAGAATGCAAACAGAATGATCTTTAGTTGGGATGGATGAGCATTACTCGCCAAGACGAGCATTGATCGCCAAGTTGGAGATGCGTTATGCAATCGGTGTATAGACGGAATTGAGGTTAGAAGAAAATAAAGTGGGGATTGCGGCAGGTGATGGGTGGCAGAAAGCGCCACCGCGTTCAAAGCAAAAACACTCTAGGAATTGGGAGGAAAGAGCGAGCGCGCTGCTTGTTCGGCGCACACCGATCCACACGAACACAGTCAGTCACTGACTGACCACTGCCGGCGTCCTACACGACACTAGAAAGCATGGCCGGGTAAGTCACAAATATTTTCATCTTTCAATTCTCTCTCATCCTCATGCTCTATTCCTCCATCCATCACGAAAAATACCTCTATTCCCGATCCAATAAAAATTATAGATACACTATGCGAGGCCGGACTAGAAGAGATTTTTATCCATCAAACACTCTATGATATAAAAAAATTTAATTTTTTTTTAAAATACAAATTTCAATTAATTTTAGAAATTAAGAAGTGAACACTACTACATATTCGATATTCAACCAAGAGCTGTATCAACGGAGAGATTAGTTTCGATTTCCGTTGTATGGAAAATATGCAAGATTTATTGGCATTACAACAAAAATTGAATTTTTTTTTACCGTTGCATTTTAAACTTTTCTTTATACTAACGCTTTATGTAGCAGGTGAAGTGTTTATTCATGAAAATGAATAAACTGTTTTATTCATTATTATTTTATTTTAAAGTAAAAGTGTTTTTATTCGTCGCGAATAAAACACTTTTTTTCATGTTTTAGAATAGCACAATTTGTTAGAAAAAAGTTTAAAGTTAATATTCAAAATGATATTTATAAAAATACATACAGTGCTAGAGGAAATTTACACGTTTTTAAATAAACTTCTCTATATATTTTTCTCACTTTGATAATGGTTTGAAATCACGTTATATCGTTGCTAAATTTAGTCCGGTGTTATCACATTATCACATTTCTAGAAGGGGACAAGAACAAAGCATCGCTATGCACAAAAAATCTGTGCTAATCACCCTCTAGGTAATGTAGCATGTAATGTCGTCATATTCATTACAGAATAATCAGATACTCTGACGTTAGTGAGTTTGCCAATGGATATTTCATTTTACCAGTGTTATTTTGTGTGTTTAGTTTCTACTACGTATACGAGACGGGAAAAAAATAAGTTTTCTTAAGACGTAGAGAAGGATTACATTTGTCTCGGAAGCCCGATTCACCAGTTGAGACAATACAGTTGTCCTTTATATTATTACTATTATTTTGTTTTTGAAATTTTTATTTTCCAGCTGGCTTCCGTTAAGCTATAGTTCAGGTTCATACTAGAACGTGTCGACATCAAACAACAGTTCATTCAGTGGTATCTGAAAATAGCAAAGAGAGTGAGAGGAGAAGAATTATACATGGAGAGAGAATGAGGCACAAGCGCATACACATAAAATAAAAACAAATAAATAAAGAGACGCGTCACGCGTTCCTTCAGTGTGGACAACTTTGAATGACAGTGTTGCCACTTGTTTTAACAAAATAGACGATGAATTTTTTTTTTCGAAAGCGTAGAAACGGAAATATAAAAGGTAACGGGCAAATGCAAATCTCCGTCTCCATCAAACAAACTTACACTTTGCCCAGAGAGTCTTCATTCAAATTCCCAAGGTTAACATTTTTTTTTGTCTTCTAGATCCAGATAAAGTTTGCATCTGTTCCCGCTGCGAGATAACAATCACATAAACCCATTTTCAGTTCACACACACTGATTTGCTACCAATTGCTCGTAAATTTGAGCGTGATGGAGTAGGAGATGACTTCTTAGATAAGATACCTTGAAGAGACGTAGGCAACACGAAATAGTTTCGTAATTCAAAAAAAAAAAATGCTTTCTCCATCTCGAGTTTATTCCGCGATGACTTGTGATTAAAAACTTTCGATTAATCCCTGAAAATTGATTTTGAGGCATGTTCAGAACGTACCGAAATAATATCTAAAAGCCACACTTTCGTGTTATCTTTCTATTATATCGAAATACAGTAAATTACTGAGTATTGGAAAACGAACATATTCGAATCACGTGAGTTAAAGGTGGGGGTGGGGGGAAGAGGACGTAGATACAAATTGATTATATGAACGGTGATTACTGTTATGTCAAATTGCCCGGTTGTTCCATGCCCCGAGCAATCGAAAGTCACGTAGGAAATGATCACGATAACTGACAGATTGAAATAACGGAATGTACATAATCAAATAACGCATTGGTCATGTTGGGTCTAGCTCTTAATACTGTAATACACCAACTTACGTGAACTCGGAGTTAGTAATAAGCGATTTTCTGTAAAAAAAAAAAGCGCATTCCTCAAATTCAAGCATAGTCGCTAGAATATTATTGAGATGATTATTAAGTGATAATCAAATAAGAATTGTTTAGTCGATCAGAATACTATATGCAAGAAACAGTATGCGGATTCTTGAGAAGCTACAGTATAAGCTAGAAAAGTTGTTAAAGATGAACGCTTTGAATAATTTACGAAATGAAATACCAAAGTTTTTATGGGATCTGTCATTTTTGCAGACTCTGATAACAATTTCATACCCAAAGTTCAACGGTAGTACCACAGTCTAGAAAAAAATAATGTTAATTAAACGAACAATCCTTACGTAATTATACTTACGAAAGTTCATTCACCATTTTATGAAACCGTCGGTATCGAAGTAAAGTAACGTAATTGTTTTAATTTAATACGGCATGTAGGAATGACTAACTGCAAAGTTTGATTGCAATTTTCCCAAAAAGACAAGTGTTTTAGCATTTAGCAGCAGTATCATGTGTGCTAATACATAAAATATGCAGGATGTGCACTCTTATCGTTGTCTAATGGCTATTTCCTGAACCGTTGGTTTTAGAGCCAATTTCAATTAGAAAAAATGTTTCAAATAATGTCACCCATCATCTTAAACGCCGTTCAAATGAAAAAAAAAAATTATCAATAAAAAATTTATAAAATTTTACATTTTATACGGTCCCCCCGTCTTCTAACTTTTAATTATAAAATTTTGTCGCCCTGCCTCTCCTTAGGCCAACAACGTTTTTCCAAGTGTCTAACTGCAGTATTCACCAAGATATTTGAATTCAAATAGCGGATAAAAGTTGGGAAAGAAGAGCATAAATGAGGGAAAGGAGCGTTGTTCTTAGTTTACGCTGCTCTTTCTCCCTTTTTCCCTGATTTTGAATTTAAATATCTCAGCGAATATTGCACTTAGAAACATGGATTTTTTGTTACCCTGAACTGTTTGAGAGACAGGGCAACAACTTTCTAATTATAAGTTAGAGGATGAGGGAAGGAACCGTATAAAAATTTAAATTTTGCAACTTTTTTATTCATAATTTTTTCATTTGAACGGCATTTGAAATGGTGTGCGACATCATTTGAAACATTTTTTCTAATTGAAAGTTGCCTTTAAAACCAATGGTTCAGGAAATAGCTATTATACAACGAAGAGAGTGGACACCCTGTATGTATTTTTAATTTTTGTCTCACGATAAATAAATGCACCCCGAATGCTTGAAAACGAAAGCCTGCAAATTCAAGGTTGGAAAAAAAAAATCGAGTTTACGAAATGCTACAGAATATCAGCATAATATCCATCCAAATCTTTTTCAAACAGATAAAGCTGCCCGCAGAACAGAACCCGCAACTATTCAGGACTTGAGAAAGGTACTTTTGGATTCCTACATTTGAGAAATGCCATTCTTCATTGATATTGAAGAGTGAAATTCCTTGTAGCAGTATATCATAGATTGCACGACACAAATAATGCCTTTCCCCCCCCCCCCTCTTCTGGTCTCATATAATCCTACGTGGTCAGCCAATATCATATTAACCCTCTCAACGGCTAATCTCCACCTCCTTAAAAGCTTCTTATTTTAACACTAACAAGCCCCGATATTTTGTGGAGTTAATTTTTCAATGAAACACTTTTCTCGATGCCCCTTACTTTGCAACTGCTGAAAATCGGAAAAAAAAACTACCTCATTAAAAAATGAGATGACATCTTACAGGGGGGTTTAGTGATTTCTGCTATGACGTGGAAAGGGTTAAGACACTTTCATATTATGGTATTCTATTCATGCCAAGCCCCGTGGTCATATTTTCTATCCACCACTTGGCATTCGTTCCGTATTTTACTTGACAAAACAACTGTTTCCCCATAATATCCAGCTATCTCGTCGTTTTGGTAAATGTGCTATCATGTTTTTTTGGAGGGAAAGCTAATTTTAATATTTCCAAATCATATATCAAGGAATGGGAGAAAAGAATCCTAAAGCGCGAACTTCAAAGACAAAACCACTTGATTTTATGGTAAATTTCGTAAAATATGTAAAATATTCACTAATCGAGAAATTCCAAGATTCTGTTAAGAGTTCTCATACCCTTTAACGTGGTCGAATAGCTTTAAAACTATGCTCTAGTAGAAATGTCATTAAATATTAGTCAACCATTGTTTAATTTCAAATTTGGGAAAAATATTTTCAATTGTATGTCGTCCCCCTCATGCCAGAAGCATAAATCTGCAAATTTTCACTTTTTTTGGGTTTATCAGCTGGTTGGATCCCTTATTTTGCTATCTAAATTATGTCAGGAACGCGAATGTTTAACTTTAACCGCTACTGAAATGCGTTACAAAGCCTTTTAGGGAAATGACACGCATAAAGTAACATGGGCAGAGTAAACATTCAAACGCCATTTCCCACGTTTTGGAAATTTGCACATTCATGCTTCTGGCATGAGGGGACGATAAGATGTTACAATGCTATACCCACACTACGTTTTACATATCTGCGAAATACTCATTTTTTTTCCTTCAAATTTTCAAACTTTAACAAGGATATTAGGATAAATTGAGAGAAGCTATCAATACTTGGAATAAGATAACTATACAATTTTTTATGGGCAGTGTATTATATTTTACCATGATTATTCGTTTTTTTCCCTGCCAATTGCCATTATTTTGGGTTGCTGTATTTTGATATAATTGACATCAGTATTTTTTATGGGCAACTTTTTTCTGCACTTTTTGTATTTGTATAAAAATGCATTTACACTTTGCGCAAAATATAAAATAGTATGACATCAATGTAATTGAAGGTTCAAAATGAAGTAAACTATAGCTAGCTCATCAAATGATGCAAAAAAATTTAGTTCCATCCATAAATATTTGGTTTGTTAAAAAATTTAATTTTAAATAAGATTGTTGAGTCAATGAAATTTCTACATTTTACCTTATTCGATAAACTGAACAGTTTTCTTCAATTTGAATAAAATTTTATTCGATTACACATTCATGCTATTTTATCAGGAGCGCAAGGTGTTAACAATACATTTTTTCATGATCGAAAATTTTGAAAAATATAAGTATTACACAGATACATAAAACATTGTGCTGGTATAACATATAGCGCATACAATTGAAAATATATGTACCAAGTTTGGAATAAATCAATGGTTAAATGGTATTTTTAATAATATTTCAACCAGAACATAGTTTTTGAGGCTTTATGATCATGTTAAAAGATATGAGACCACTTAAACAATGCCTTCTATATATAATTTTTAGTGTTCGTCTCAACATTTCCGGAATTTTGAAACATTAAGATATCCGACTACCTTTTTTAGAATTTCTCTATAAAACGGTGCTGGAGTGAACTTAGAAAACATTTTTTTATAGAAAGTGCCTCAAAATGGTGTAAAAAATAATAAATTTTAGACTACCTATGTTATTTTCAATGAAAAATCATTTTTATGTCAAATTTTAAGCGGAACTCATATAATATTCGAAACACGATTGCAAAAAAAAAACTCTGTAAATAAAATATTTCATTATTTTTACAGTACATTCAGCTAGTAATGATGCAGGGTATGAATCGAAACTTAAAGAATTGTATATTATTCTCATAAGTTATTACTAAATTTTTTGATGTGTATGAACTTTTTGAAATTTCATTTTACACATATCGTGTATAAAACATTTTAATTAGACAAATAAATATGATAGACCACAGTGTTTTTATTTCATAATCTTAACAATATATGGGAAAATATCATATCAAAATTTTGTGATGATACAATCGGTAGACTTTTAGAAATCATGTTTCGAACTCAAGTAAAATGTCAAAAATAGCAATCTTCGTAAAACACATTTAAAATTTTTATTCACAGATTACTTAATGTAAAACACAACTCTAAAGTGGGCGTGACTTCGATTCTAAACGTCACATAAACAAAACAAGGCCTGTGTTGGACTCAAGAAACAGTGCTTTCATAAATAATATATTAATTAAAAATCCACATTTTCTTCTAAAATGATGTTTTTAACGTAGTAGGGTACCCTTAAATAAAAAACTTAATTATTTTTCGTTAGTTTGAGCGTGTGGATGTTTTCTAATACACAACAAGGAAAATTTAACAGAGAAAAAGAGAGAGAGAGAGAGAACGGCCCCTTCGAAATGAAAAAAAAGATGCTCTCGCAGTCTTCATCCAGACTAAAGCAAAGCACGTGCGGTGAAAAATCAATAGAATTCCCCACAAAACATAAGAAAAATCGTTCTACACTTGAAGCATAAAAAGGAAAGAGTAAGAATATCTAACAAGAAAATGTGTTCCATAGAAAGCTTCAGCAGACTTTTGCTTTAGTAGTCACCGTTAGGGAATTCTTTTAAAGCAAACATTTTTTCTTATTTTTTTTTTCCAGAAATGTACGACACCGAGTCCAAATAAATTCCCTAGTTGTTTTTTTTTTTGGAAGCTTTTGAATATAAAAATAAAAGTGAAAGCATATATATATATATATATATATATATATTTAAATTTTTCGAGAATTTCCTTTATTTATTCTACCGCAAAGTTCATTTGCTTGCTGGTGCCAAAGAAGATTCGACGACGCGCATATCTATAGCATATTGTATTTTATATTTTCATCGTTTTATAATAGCGTGAATTGACGTCGAAATTTCATTCTCCGCATGGTTACTTCCATTGTCGAAACATCATATAATGCTGAAGGAAAAAAAATTAGCATTCATATATGATGTCTTTTTTTTTTTTTCTGTTTGTGGTTTGTGATTTGAATTCTTGTGAGGAAAATGTTCTTCGCAAGAATTCAAATTCTTTCACGCGAATTCTCATCGTGTTATACGACAAAAAAAAATCGTTGAGTAAATTCTGTTATATAAATGATTATAATGGGATGGTTATAGAGTAGAGGAACTACTCAGGTTTGTCTAAACTAGTGGTTCTCTCTCTCTCTAAGAACCTGGAATCATACGGCCCTATTGTGGTCCTGGCATATTCTATATTTTTCATGCTCAATCCATGGCCCTATGTGGCTCTCGGAGTCATCTATGGCATAACCTCATTTTGTAAAAATGAACTAAATGGCACATGAACACATCTGGTACGTGACCCGCGGTACAGCTCCATATCACTTAAGAGGGATCCACGACACATTTACGGATCTCTTACGTGATCCATGACATATTTATAGATCACTTGAGTGACCCATGGCACACTTCCAGCGCACTTCAGTGGTCCGTGGCACGTTTCCAGAGATTACTTAAGTCAGCGGTTCTCAAACGTTTGTCTCCCGCGGCTCCCTTGCCCTAGTCAACATGTTTCCGAGGCTCTCCAGAATAGTCTGAAACAGAACGGCTCCAAAGATCAAACAGGTACACGTCAGTATCAGTGTTGACTAAATTCAATTCAATAAGTAGAAAGCGTGGGTGGGGAGGGAGGCCTGGATAAGAGAGTCTGTCTCGAGAAGAAAATATGGTCCAAAGGAGTCCACGGGGAAAACAAGTGTAGGAAACAGTGGTTGGAAAGCATTGGTGCACCTGGAAATGGCCTGGGGGGAGCCCTCATGAAAATGAGATCTGGCTAAGATTTCCGAAATTAAGCCTGTAAATTGGCTGTAGCAGGTATTTCTAATCAGGTGGGGGACTTCAATAAAATCAGTTTGCCCGAAGGATCGGAGTGATGCCTGCAAGACGTTGGACTTACTAGCGCCCAATTAAAGATGTCTTCCAGCGGTTATATATACGAAAATATTTATATTCCAATTCGAGTTCAGACTTAAGTTAGAGTCTAGTACGCTAACCTCACACCCAAAATGCGTGTGTGCCAAGAAACTGTCATACTCCATAATACATGCTCAATCCACGGTTCGCGTGAAAAATTTAACCCTTGGAGTCCTTTCATGCGGCCTGCAATCACAAACCTAATTTTGTGAAAATGAAATGAATGCTTGTTCACCCTAAGAATTGTTTGGTGCATATATTTTTTCGTGTGGTGATAAAATAGTGGCTATCAAGCAATGGGTTCTTTCATTATGGCTTCCACTATGCATGCCAACGGGCCTATGGTAATAATTGCATTAAGATCCAGCGCAGATAGGTCCCACGCAAAAAATTTACTCTGGTTTTATTTTTAAAATTTTCACTATACAAGTACAAGATGCAAAAAAAAAAAAAAAAAAATTCAATTAAACATTTTTTCTTTGACTGCAGCTCACAGCCGTTCATATCAAACCACATAACCTACGTAAGATTACCAAACCATTCAAGTGGCCCATGACCGGTCACTGAATAATTGGAGTGGTCCTCGAGACAAGTTTTCAAACAAATCAAGTGACCTACATTCTCCAAAAGATTGAGCACCCCTGTTCTACGACATACTCTGTTATGAAATCACATGTTGTATCACTAGATATAATTAGTGCAGTAACACATATACATATATATGACGTACACGTTTCTACCTCCAAAAAAAATCGTACATGTTTATAGGATTGAGATAAAAGAATGGGTGACAATAATAATAAAAATATGAATTTTCACTGTCGTAGAATAAAGTGCGTGTTAGATTCGAGTAAATACGATAGTCTGGTACATTATTAATTACTGTGTAGCCTTGTTTAATTGCCTTGTTTTGAAGACTTGAATGAATCGGCTCGGAATGGAGATTAAGGAAAAGAACATAGTGAATATAGAACTTTTTTAGAGCGTTTTTTCGGCTGATATCTTCCTCGTTGGCTAGTGCTGGTTGAAGGAGGCCAATCCTCGTCCGTTCAACATGTGCAAGACACGGTGAATTACAGACTGTACCATGAGAATGCGCGGATTTGACCTTAAGGATACCAGCATAGTGCACGCTGATTTCCGATTCTGCGAGTCGGTGCCCTTACGGATTGGTTGAAAAATTCAAAATTCAGGTTTTTAACCATTCCGTTATGGCACCGACCGGCAGAATCAGAAACCAGCGTACGCTATGTTCATACCCTGATCTAATCCGCAAATTCTCATGGTGCAGTCCGTAAGTGACCGTGTCTTGCACATGTTGAACGGACGAGGATTGGCCTCCTTGAACCAGCACTAACCAACGAGGAAGATATCAGCTAAATAATCGGTCTAAAAAAGCGACATGAAAGTACAAAGACCTTAAGGATACCAGCATAGTGCACGCTGATTTCCGATTCTGCGAGTCGGTGCCCTTACGGATTGGTTGAAAAATTCAAAATTCAGGTTTTTAACCATTCCGTTATGGCACCGACCGGCAGAATCAGAAACCAGCGTACGCTATGTTCATACCCTGATCTAATCCGCAAATTCTCATGGTGCAGTCCGTAAGTGACCGTGTCTTGCACATGTTGAACGGACGAGGATTGGCCTCCTTGAACCAGCACTAACCAACGAGGAAGATATCAGCTAAATAATCGGTCTAAAAAAGCGACATGAAAGTACAAACATAGTGCATGATGGCTTTCAATTCTGCGAATCTACACCGTTACGGATTGGTTAAAAAACTTGAACTTCTGGTTTTTTACCAATCAGAACTTCGGGATGAGATCCGAAAGCTTGCTTGTATTAAATGCATGAAAAAAGCATCAGGCAGAGAAAAATGACAAAAATTTAGTGGAGATGGAAACCTACATCCAGCAAAGGACTGAAAATGCTTGATGATACTTACTTATATATATATATATATATATATATACATATATATATAATACGAGCACGTATAACATATTATCCGATATTAAGATATATATATATATCTTAATATCGGATAATATGTTATACGTGCTCGACCATTGCACATGGAGCTGTGACTGATCTGTCTCTCGATTCCGAACCTAGTATTAGTTAATACGAAATCTGAGTATTCTAACTGGTGTTGATTAACAACACTGGGGGGGGGGGGGGAATTCTTCAAAGTTTTTCGTATTTTTGAAGATTATAATATTTTTCTATTCTTAGAACCCCACAGTTTTCTTAAAGTTACAAATCGAATGTCATCTGTGCTCAGTAGCTATTTTTTCTATTTCAGATGCCAAAAAAACCGTTAAGTAAAAGCTGCATCAAAGTTTCTAACATGGATTGATTCCACACACTGCGTCCCTTTAATTTTTATTTTTCGTTCGTTGATCTGATTTTTCAGTCTCGGTGTGGCATCAACCCACATACAACAATGGTGTATATGCTAATTTTGCGAGCACGGAAACGTTTTTACCGTGCGCAGCTCATAGGGGGGACATTGGTTGGTTTTATGGAAAATTATGAGCCTAATTTTTATTAAAAGCGTTATTATATACGGTGTTATATGAAAATTGAATTTCATCTCAGAGGAATGAGAGGGCGTTCTACTTGACCAAATCACACACAATTCGGATACCTCAGATAATGCACTCACCATTAATTAAATACATATATAATAATTAATACATAAATTCTCTTATAGGTGGCACCCGCTGCTCAACAAATCCTTCCACGAATGATGAATATGCCCCTCTTGGTTGACATCTACGTTTCACATTCAAAAAACCGTATTTTACACAATTGAACGAAGCAATTTTGTATCAATCCCTAAAAAATGCCGACAAATGCTGTCTTCCAGATGTGACGTGATACGGTATAGACCTGCAAAAACACACATACATATAGCATTATATGTCTGAGAGGAACATATCAAGCATATGTAGAATGGGTTTATGAACGTTAGCTCCAGCTATCGACGAATTTTTTTGTAACTTTTTTTTATTAAATTAATTAATACCTGAAGTATTTGTGTCAGCATTTTTTGTCATTTGGACCAGTAAAACAGTCTCTACGATCCTCTGAGTTAGAAAAATTCCATCTCGATGACCCTATACTATTTCAGAAGCTATGTAACTGCTCTTAGCTATGTAACTTCTCCCTGTGTTGAAGTCATTTAAGTAATCGACGCTCATCAAAGCATCCCTACTATAATTCTCTATCGCAACTACGTAGGTTAACACTCAAATCTTGAGATGCATAAAAAACTGAGCAAGATAGTGAAATTAACTACCGCGTCATACCTCCAGTAATTTGGTATTCTTATGTTTCATAGAGGTTAAGATAACCCTAATCCGAGAGACGCCCACAGCCTTCCACATTTGAAATCATTGTCGAGAACGCATTTGCTATTCGACTTTAAAGTAAAATTAAATATACATATATATATTAATAGAATATTTTCCCCAAACATCAGTTTAGACTAGTTTTAAACAACGGGGACGAAGTAAATCAAAGAACTTATTGACTGAACATAGACCGTTAGCTCAACACAATTCGATAATGTAATGATTTTTTCTCCATTGTCACTACTTTGTTGACTACACGATAAAGTAAAAAAAATTAAATAAATAAAGGGAATCGCAACAATGCGCGCAGTGGCGTAGAAACAAATTTCAAGGTAAACCATGTGAAATACTATCTAGTAAAATGAAGTCACGCCAATTTCATGCATCGTCGCTGCTAGTCATGCTATAGACCGAATAGACCGAAAAACTTTCGCTCTTTCTCTCTCTGTTTTACGGGTAAAATATAAATTTTTTTTCTATGCAATGTGGTAACGTCTGGATTATTGGGATTTGTGCCAATACGGCAGGTACAAATTGTAATGTATATAGCTGTTGGATTTAATTAAAAATGAAAATTAAACAGCATTTGGCATAGCATCACGTGAAAATTATTTACGTCTATTGATCATTTCAATCTGTGTATAATGTCCAGTCCTTTGATTAACAACCGTAAATGCGAGGCGCATCGTATTTTTCCATTGATTGTTACTGTATGTCTATCTGAATGCTCTAACCTTGACTAACTTATAAGAATTATTTGTAGCGAAGCAATAAAATAACGGTAGCGTAAACGGAGTTTACTTACTTATTGATTCAGTTGACGATAATAAAACAAATGGTATTGACTTTATGGAATACAAATATTACAAAAATAATAATGTACTGATCAAATAAACGTTGAAGTATTAATATTCAATTATCCAACTAAAACTTCGATTCAAATTGACATTCTGTGACAATGGAACAAAAAATCATCTTGTATGAAAATTTAATTCACCCTGCGGCTTAGGATGATTTTAATTTCTTATATTACTATGATTACAACAGTAATCGCATTTTGCGACTCTAATCTCGCGTTATCCCTTAGATTTATACCTCTTTAAATATGGATTTGTTTTGCCGTATAAATATGAATCAATGCATTTTTATTGGCTCACGCAACCAATATATACCTTGGAATCGGTTTAATAATCTCGTAATTAAGTTATGCCAAGAGCTTGCGTGAGCTACAAACTTGCTTGATATCAATTTGAAATGGAACGTTCACCGCACTCTATATGCATGTAATATATGAAATATTAATTTGACTCTGGAATTATAGTTTACAGATGATCAATAACAACCTAATTTATATGCTAATTAATTGCTCGTACTTCTGTACCTTGAAGATTGTTACGTACTGAATGGTTCTCTTGCACGAACTATGGGTCATTCCATAGAATCAGTTTCATAAAGAATAAGAAGAGTCTCTTTCCAATATTTCCAATACTTTTAAGTTTGACCACGCTTTTCTCATGAAAATATTTAAGCGTAATAGCTATATTCATGAAGCGTCATTTCTAATTACCGGGAAAAAAAGACCATCACTCATGGTAAAGGCTCATATTCTATAGCTCAAGTAATTAGAAGTTCACTTCAACCCGATAATTCACGGAAATATTAGCATGATGAGGATTATAAAATTTATATATAAGTGCCTTGTCAGCATGAAATTGCATTTCACACACGTTGCGTGCATCGAATTTTCAAGACATAAATTAAGACTTATTTTTCCTTTAAAATCATTATTTTATTCTCTTACGAAACTAGTTGAATAAATGATTGGAAATCAGAAAGCTCTCTTTTTTTTTATAGCTCGATTGTTACCATAGAAATGTAGTTGGACGCCTCAAATAGATCGATTTGTTCATCTACGATATTCAAAGAAATGGATTTTGAAGTTATAAGAAAATGATTAGATTCGACCAGAAATTTCGGAAGAGAGAAAGTTTAACATAATTCAGCATATATAAGATCAATAGTACATACAAATTTGAAAGGAAAAAGACAGAAAGAAAAGAATAAGTAGATATTAAAGTTTTAGATTTTGATTACTTAGATACAGAAAAATGAGACAAACAACACGCATGCGCCAATTTCACACGTAAGAAATCGAATATCAGGTAGAAGATAGTCATAAAATCGGAAACCATAAAAAAAAATAGAACATTTTTATTCGAAATCAATTTCCAAAAATAAGACGGCATTCTCATTTCCATGAAAGACTAAAAGAATAGAACCATTTCTTGAAAAATATCAAGTAAATAACATACTACAAATAATAACTGTATATTATAAAAAATGAAAAACAGTCTGATTAAGGAGTTTTGAAGAAAAGTAACCCTTTTTGATTTCTTTTTTGAAAAAAATAAAAACGCACACAAGCACCTGGTTTACTTTCTGTCTGAAAATAGTAACTAAAAGCCTCTTAATGTTTCGTTTTGAATGTGGAAAATATTTTGATTTCAAGTCCAGTTAAACAAACGTCATTTGGAAAATGCGCTCTCGGCAACGTCAAGAAATGGATGTTTGTGAAGATATGATGTAAGAAAGTTTGGGCTCTGAACAAACAGCCGTGAGTATGAAAACTGATGAGAATTTTCGAGGAACCACCCGCGGTGAAACTATTACTCATTACCAAACTTCCCTTTTTGAACTTATCATTTGAGAAACGCAAAAGCATTAAATTAGTTTTGCTGAACTTCAGTGAGAAAAGTCTGTGTTTATATAAACGAAAGTATTTCTATTTGATACAGATGAATATGTGAAATTTTATCCACGATATGGAGTTATTCGTCGGTGGTCTCAAAGATACCTCGCTGCAATGTACTTGCTATATAGTGTTGTTATGTAATCGTACTAGGGTTGTTAACTTCTAAGATGTCAGATAGCGGCTTCAAATAACGCTTTTTTCAAATAAATAATAATGAAAAATATTAAGTCAAATAATTTTAATATAATTTATTATTTGATGTGCAAATATATACAACTTGTATACAGTAAGTATACTTGTATATAGGTATATAGGAGTACAAGGTGATTCATATAGAATTATACAGTTTCCAGAGGCTGTAAAACAGTAACAATTCAAGAAACCGACCGCAACTGCGATTTCCCTTTCTTTGTAAGTTGCCAATGACGTCCTGCAACTGTGTCATCAACCAGAGACACCACATATCCAGAAAAGAGCCTCCAGTGACGGTTTTGCAAGACTCCCTCACATAGCTTGAGAAACTGTTATAGGACGATTTTTTTCTGGATATTTTATAAGTTTCCGGTTGATGACACAGTTGCAGGACTTCACTGGCAACTTAAATCTTCAACTGGATTGAAAACATAGTTGCACAACAGTTATGCATTCTGTTTTGCTGAATTCAAGAACGCAAATATTCCCTCTACTACAGATGCAGCTATTCAGTCTGACTAGTCACGTGACACATGCCCTATTACCTATGACTTTTCCCTCAGTAACGGTACACAAACTTGATGAGTACATCTACCTAATGGATCGCAGTTGTAGTCTGTGTCTTATCACTGTTATGCAGCATATATGGAAACTGTATAGTAGTTCATTATGAATCCCCTTTGTGTGATAAAACATTACTTCAAATAATTCTTTTCTGAAATATAATTTATTTACGATAAATCCAATTGTGACAAGAGTTTCATATTGTTGCTAGCTTCTAGAATTGCTGCTCTCACGCTATTAACCGGCTTAATGTATGATATCTGCAGTTTTTGACAATAAGAAGAGAGACATCACCCATTCATCTGCTACAGGGGTCTTCAACATTTCAGGTATTGCGGACCAAATAAAAATTTCCCATTAAACCCGTGAGCCACCATGCCATATCATGGCATTCCCCGTTAATATATATAAACAGGGTTCCCCAAATTATTGAATACTTTAAAAAATCTGTACTTTAAAAAAAACTTACTTTAAAAATTTCTCTCATTTAACTAGAATTTTTTTAATTTTTTCACCGATTTCAATTTTTTATTAATTTTGGAATTTTTCCCGATAATTCTGAAATTATTTTTTCATGAATCTTAATTTTTCATTAATTATGAAATTACAAGATATACGGAAGACTGGATGTTGTGAAGATATTTATCATTTGAGATGTTAATTTTTTAAGGAAGGAAAAACTTATCTCTTCAATTATGAAATTACTTCTTTCACCAATTCTTAATTTTTTTATGAATTATTACTTCTAACATCTGAAATTACTCTCAATAATTCTGAAATTATTTCTATTAGTAGTTATTATTTCTTCAGTAATTCTGTAACTATTTCATCATTAATTATAAATTTTCATAAATTATGGAATGGTTTTTTTCCTCAATAATTCAAAAATTATTTCTTTCATTGAAGTGTTTTTCAGCATTTCTGTAAATTCTGTAATTGTGTATAACTGTCGAATTTTGCCTCTCGAAATACTGCATACGAAATCATGTCTCAAAAAGTTTTTGCTCCGAGTTTCCGAATTCGTTACGATCGACGGCCCTTCTAATGTATCAAATACACAGCATTAGTATTGAATTGCAAAGTATCTCATAGTTCTAAATTACAGCGGTACAGATTTCAGTGACCAGCACTGATGATTTTTTTGTAATTTAATTGGTTTTTTTTATGTTAAGTAGCTATTTTCTCAAAATGGTCGGCGGGCCACTGCAAAAACTTCGGAGGGCCACTTTGGCCTTCGGGCCATGGGTTGAAAATCCCTGATCTACCAGGTTACTCAAACCTGAAAAATGATATCATTTTGTTCAAAGTAAGAGCCATTTTACGCGAGACTGTTAAATAGTAATGCACGTTAATTATTACGTTTTAATCGAAGTCTTACCACACACACAAGCAAGCATTATTGAAACTTGTATGTAAGTCTTGTAAATCATCTCTGTCTAACAGCCAAGTGATTAGCAGGGGAATAGTATTCGAATCCTGGCTAGAATGATGTTTTTTGTCAAGCCGATCCAAATCGGCTGTAAATTACAAGTCACGGTTTATTAGTGCATTTAAATGGATCTAATAAGCAAGTTACCCTCGTATCTTGTATTTTTCATTCGAGATGCTAGAAGGAATCAAAATTTACAAAACGCTCACAAAAAGACATAATGTAAATTTTTTTTTCACACATAATTTGAATAGTGTGTAGGAAGTCTGAGAAACAAAATCTCGAATTGATGTTACACATAATCCATCAAAGTTGTCCTACACCGTGGAAAGTCCCGAGATGGAAATAATCAAATTACGATGCAGTTCTTTTTGTGAAAACTGATATATAAAAGTAATGTATCAAGACCCGTCATCTACGCAGTCAACGAATGATCAACGACATGTTCGCATCATGTTCTGTTGCAAGTGCAACTCCTATTAGGATTCAATTCATATACGAAATGTGTTTTCAGTTTAGTTTTTGCTACGTGTCAAAAGAAACGCTTTATCAGAGATCTGACAATTTTCATGCCAATCCTGTAGATAGCTTCCGGTGTAAGCATTGATTATTATTGGTGATAAGATGAATATTTTATAAATACATAGATAAGATCTCTCGAATGAGAAATGCAAATGCAGATCTTGAGGTTTCATCATTTTCGCGAGAAAAGGAAAACGCGATTTTTCGGCATGTTTTTCCTAACCATCCTAGTAAAGGTTCATTGTACTGTGTAATTATTTCAGTTACCGAATACTATTTTTCTCTCTTTACACTATCCATAGTCCACGAATCCATTATGTCTGAACAATCTTTGAATTACATTTCTGCATCAGGGCACCAAAATGGGCCCAACTTTCACTTGATTGGATCCTGGGCAATGTAGGTATAGCCTCTCCCCCCACTCTACTGTGGTCAAAGATGCATGTACGTCAGAAAATGCATGCTCTTTGTGAAGACAATACAAAAGTGTACAATAAATTCTGAATGAAGAGAGATATTTAATATATATTCTTCATTAAATACCCAAAAATATTTTTTTTTCGCACCCATATTACCGGAAACATTTATAATATATAAAGAAAATTTTTGAGTTGTCTCAGCTTCAATGCACAATAAAGCTAAATAATATATAACATTTTTCTTGTACAAGATTTGTGTGGACTGATGATTTTATCCTTTTTAATAAGGAGAAGTAGAATGTGGAGGTGAGAATGTGTGTGCCTCCAGAAAAGTTCAATGTGGAGGCGATGTTAAAAAAATTCTTAACGCTATGTCTCAACATTTGGAAATGTCTCTTCTCAACTCTTTTAGCCTTATTTAACAGTCAGAAAATTGTGTCATCAACCTGAACGAAGGATAAAACTTTTTGAGATTATTTCTGTATAAAAGTGTTTAAAATACAGAACATTTTTGCAAACATGAAGAATCTTTTTGTAGATTTAAGAATTCCTATGTTGAATAAACGTTCAAACTTTCTTGTTACTGTTGTACTGTTCTGTTTCAAAATTCATTTTATGGTCAGAAAGATAGGAAATTGAAGAATCGCATAAAATATTAGTGACACATGAAAACATATTGACATCCATATTTTTATGGGCATCTTTTTATCAGCCACCTCGTTGGGCATTTTGTCTGTTGTGGCGTTGTATTTGTATTTGTATATTTGAACATTATAGTATTTCTGGGTCTTTACTCTTTATTGTTTTTTCACTCGAACAGTTTCATAATTTTGGTTCACACCTCATAATTCTTCTGCCAATTTTTTATATAGTGCGAGACTGTCACAAACATTTTGTGCAAAGTCTATTAATGACTGATGCAGAGGAACAACATGAGCAAAGTTTGAGGTTGAGGATAAATTTTGCAGTTATACACTTAAAAGCACTTGTTGCCAGATTTGCTAGTCTGTTCTCAACACATGTTGTTCATATAGAGCATTACCACTGAGTATAAAGACCATTAGACTGCATTACTAAATGCTTTCAATGCGTTCAATGCTTCGACACATATCAGCCAATTAAACAGAAACATTCAAATTCTAGGAGCAGAAAAATAAAAGTCACTTGATTTGTGGAAATTGATATGCATATTCATTCTGCAAACTGAATTTCATTCCACTCAACTTTCAATATCATGAAACTTTTTGTGGTGTTTAAATTAGATTAAGTTCGTTGTAATAGAATGGAGGATCAAATTAAAAATGAAGAAAGAAAAACAACAGAGGAAACTGTTTAGTTAATAGAAAGAGGACCTTCGTTATTTCTATAGACATTCTGATCCGATTTCGATGCAAAGTGAATGCAAACAAAACGTTAAGGTGCCTTTATTTGCGATAGGAAAGGTTAGTTCTCTTATAGAAATGTTGCCGTAATTAAGGAACCAGACAAAACAATTTTTAGTTTGTAGATAGAAACTCTTTTGCGGTAGCGGTATTTTCGGGCGACATTTTCACCGGAAACGTTGGTACGAGAGAGCTCGAAAGATAAAAGAAAACAACTAAAAAAATAAATAAAACTCATTAACTAAAACGGCAGCCACTGTCGACAAGATCTCCAATTACCATGACATCGTAAGAATCTATTGATGGCGGCCTCTCTGGGATTTCTAATCATTTTTCGGAGCGTTTAGTTTTTTTTCCTTGTGTTTTCTGTTACGGTAACGTCATTTAGAGGTCATTAGTATTTGACTGAACTATATTTTTTTCTTGTTTCATAGATTTATGGTAATAATGTAATATTTTTAAAAAATGAATGGAAGTGTCATTCACCAAGACTAAAAAAATTCATCCTATTAAATAATTCTCTAATGTTTTTTTTTTTTTTTTAAATCTCCTTTTTGAACAAAAATTCTTTTAGTTTCTCCGGAAAATATTAAACTGGGAGAAACGTTGTTGAGAAAATTAATTTAAATATCTTACTTTTTTGTTCAAGGTTTCACAACTCGGAGAGAGAGAGAGGGAAAGAGACGAGCAGGTAAAGCGACGAAATTAATATTTGATTAGAAAGAGAAAACCTATATCACAGAAGCCTGTTAGATAAACAAAACATGATACTAGTACAAGGCGTTGCTTTAGTTGATGAAGTGCTAAGCCAACAGTCAAATTGAAAAATATAATTTTAAAACTCGGTAGAAAGGAAAACCCCTACGCAACACGAAAGTTTATTTATTGTTAAATGCAGATTTTGTTCGTTCGATTTTACGGTTTAGTTTTCCTATATTAAATCTTTCGTTCATTACGGAAAGATGAATGAGTTTTCTTAAGTTGTGAAATGATAGCATATTGCATGTGAGAAAGCGTTATCACACGAATTAATTTTAAAATTTTAGAAATAAGAAGTAATTTTGATGGTAAATTGAATAGTATCAAATAAAAACACAGGATTGTGTTTCATATTCAACTTTTTTTATCACCAGATGATTTAGAGATCCTATCAAGTGGATATCAGGCGCCGATAATGGAATAAAATTATGTAACACTGTAGGATTATCATGAATAATGAATAGATAATTGACATGGATAAAGACACTTATATGTATAAGCAATGAACAAAGATTTTAGTGACTTTTCTATTTACTGTAAGTGACATCACTTCACGCTTTTTCTATAGAAATGAACTCATACGACACTAGTTTTTGTTTTTCCATTAGGTTTTGACATATCACGTTTTATACACGCAATCTATCAATTACGGAAACCTCCCAGTTGATAGTCATTTTTTTCTTGTATAAACGGTTCTTTGTCGCTTTATTCGTAAATAATACGTTAAGAAAAATTAAAAACGCGCATATTATAAATGATGAGGTCGCGCACCCAAAAGTCAGACATCTTTTGTTGAGAGACGATCAAAAGGAGTGAGAGAGAGAGAGAGAGAGAGAGAAAAAAATTATATATGAGGAAATAAAGTGAAATGCCTTATGTATAAACGTACCACGTACTTTGAATGCAATTGGTTGAGAAAAGAAGAATGAAGAAGAACTAGAGAAGAAATCGCCTGATGTTGTCACGAATTGCTTTTGCCAGAGATCTCTGGAAAACAGCCAAGTCTAAGTCATTTTTCCTTTTTCTATTCCCTTATTACCCACCGTGACGATTTTAATTTGAGGTACTGCATTATGAAAATGAAGCTCAAACTGAATTGAAATGAAAAAGAGAGATGCGTCCCTCTCATTCTTTTATACAACAAAAATTATACTTTCGTATGTCGAACGTTATTCGTAATTTCATTCTTTATGTTCTGACAAAGAAAGCAGGTGACACAAATTTTGATATCTATATATATTTGGGATGTAAAGTACATTTACAACTAGAAATTATAAAACGAAGTGACTTCGTCCTGTGCGAGACGCCTTAATATCGAGTCATCCTATACAAACTGTGTTTTGGAGGATCCGAGAAAGGATTCCTTCTAACGGACGAATTTAAAGCTTTCTTCAAGGTCAAGATTCTAGTCCATTGTATACATGGAATGATATCCGTCTGCAGCAAGATGTGCGACAGCAATGTTTTTGAGTATGGTAGTTTCTTGAGAACTTATGCGGCATGCAGCGCTTCAATGACCGTAGCGGTGCAAGACATCAACGTGTGGCAATATTGCCGATGATGTGGAAAAAAGAGATGAACGACTCGCGAACGTATTAAACATTTTAATCCGTAATTAATCACGACATCACAATTATTAAGGAAAAGAAACATACACAGAGAAAATTGAGAACTAACTATACATGTCGAAAATCCAGAGCGAACTGACTGGGGACGACTCAGCCTCGTGGCTGTAACAAGAAGAAACTACTCGCTCGATTATACAGGCAAAATTGGCTCATCGGGCCAAAACATGCTTTTTACAAAAATTATAATAATCCCCACAGTACTCCCCCCCTGAGACCGTAAGTCGGTCAGACTGGAGGAATTCGAAACCTTACAGTTCGTCCAGAACGAGTTGTGACAGTTCGTGGAGGATCAGTTTTTGTCTTGTTCGATTCGGAACAGTTTGCTTCTCTTGTAAGTTCTTGTGGAGTATTGAGGAAGAAGGACGGCTTGAGACGGTCTATCGACACCGTTTGAGACTTGCCATTGACGTCCAAGGTGTAGAACTTGTCAGTTCGTGCGAGAATCTTGTAGGGTCCGTTGTATGGTGCCTGAAGCGGTCGTCGAACTCCATCCACTCGGACGAAGACGTGGGTAGCTGTCGGCAAAGTCTTATGGACGAAGATGTCGTGCTGACCATGATGACTCGCCGGAACAGGTTTCAGGTTCTGCATGCGCTCTCGGAGATGAACCAAGAATTGGTCAGCTCGTGGGGAGATCCTGCAAGAATGAAAATACTCACCTGGCAAACGCAGCGTCTCACCATAGACAAGTTCTGCGGGACTAGCGCCAACATCTTCCTTGAGGCTGCAACGGATCCCCAGCAAGACGGATGGCAATGCTTTCGTCCAGCTGTTGGACTGGAGACACATGATGGAAGCTTTTAGCTGTCTATGGAATCTCTCGACCATCCCGTTAGCAGCTGGATGGTATGCCGTGGTTCTTGTTCTCTCTGTACCCAGTAGACGAGTGAAAGAATGGAACAGCGCAGATTCGAATTGTGCACCACGGTCAGTCGTAACAACCTCTGGGACACCAAACCTTGAAATCCATCCTGCAAAGAAAACTTCAGAAACAGATTCAGCAGTTTGATTAACCATAGGAAACACTTCGGGCCACCGAGTAAATCTGTCAACGCATGTGAGACAGTAGGTATAGCCTTGCGAGGGTGGTAGAGGGCCAACGATGTCAATATGGACGTTCCTAAACCGAGATTTGGGTAATGCGAACTGTCCAAGCGGTGACTTGACATGTCTGCTGACCTTGCTCTTTTGGCAGGTAATGCAACATTTAGCAAAATGCATGCAGTCTTTTTCCAGAGATGGCCATATGAATCTGCTTTTTACCAGCTTTGCTGTAGCACGTCCACTTGGATGTGACAGCGAGTGCATAGAGTCAAAAACTGCTTTTCGTAAGCTTTCAGGTACAAGAGGTCGAATAGCACCTGTTGAGACGTCACATTGAAGATCGGGACCATCGGAAGAAACAGAAAATGGTTTCAAGTCCAATCCGGAATTGTCAAGCTTACAGGAATGCAAACTTTCATCGCGTTGCTGTTCCTGTGCCATGAGTTGATAGTCAATATTGACTGGCAGTTCTATGCCTGCCATACGTGAAAAAGCATCGGCGATAGGATTTTGCCCGCCTGGAACATGCTGTATGTTGGTAGAAAACTGAGATATGAATTCGAGTTGTCGTAGCTGCCTGGGAGAACACTTGTCTGTCTTCTGGCAGAAGGCATAGGTGAGAGGCTTATGGTCACAAAGAATGGTGAACTGCCTACCCTCCAAGAAATGACGGAAGTGCCGAATAGCAGAATAAATTCCCAGTAACTCGCGATCGTAGACACTGTAGTTCTTTTCCGTTGCAGTGAGCTTGCGGGAAAAGAAAGCAATGGGCTCAACTGTAGTTAAATGTTTTTGATTCAGAACGGCTCCGAGACTTGTGTCTGAGGCGTCGGTCATGAGAATCAATTCAGCGTCTTGTTTAGGATAAGCCAACATGGCAGCATTAGCGATCATGTCCTTGCAAGTCTGGAAAGTTTTCTCAGTTGCAGGGGTCCAAGCAATAAGGGTTTTGTCTTTCTTCTTTTTACTTTTCACCAGGTCATGGAGTGCAGCCTGTTTTTCGGCTGCTTTGTCCAGGAACCTATGGTAAAAATTTATGAGAGCTAAGAAGCGTCTCAAATCATACACCGTGGTAGGCTTCGGGTACTCGGCGATAGCACTGACCTTTTCGGGTAATGGCGATATACCCCTCGAAGATATGAGGTACCCAAGGAAGGGCAATTCGGTTTGGCCAAATACACATTTCTTGACATTGAGGACAACGCGATATTTATTGAGACGTTCAAAAATTTTGCGTAAGTCCTGCAGATGCGTGGTTTCGTCTTCACTAGCCACTAAAATGTCGTCGAGGTATACATAGCAATTGAGACCACGAACGACTTCGTCAATGAATCGCTGGAACGTCTGGCCTGCATTTCGCAAACCGAAAGTCATGCGAGTGTATTCAAAAAGTCCTATCGGAGTTATGACAGCTGTTTTTTGTATATCTTTCTCGTTAACTGGAATTTGGTTGTAAGCTCTCACGAGATCTAATTTGGAGAAAAAATTTTTACCATTCAACTCCATGCCAAAATCTTGGATGTGTGGCAGTGGGTATCGGTCCGGGATTGTAACGGCGTTGAGCCTACGAAAGTCTCCACAGACACGCCAGGATCCATCTTTCTTCGGAACGAGGTGAATGGGACTCGCCCAAGGACTTGAGGACGGACGAACTATACCCTGAGCCAAGAGCATCTGAAATTCCTGTCGTACCGCGTCTAACTTATCTGGGCTAAGACGTCTGGCTTTTGAAGCTACAGGTTGACCATCAGTGAGAATACAGTGTGTTGTTGAATGATCAATAGGAACTTGATTGAGGGCGTAATGTTTGGGAATTCGGACAGTAGCTGATGGTACTGGGAAGTACCAAAAATGGTCTTCAAACCAGGAGGCTGACCGGGCAAAACATTACCTCGTGCGTTAAGAGATGTCAATTGATCAATGAGTCGACGGTTCTTGATATCAACCAACAACTCGAATCGCTGCATAAAATCAGCTCCCAAGATAGGGCCGGAGACATTGGCGATGACAAATGACCAAGGAAAGTCTCTGCGTAAACCCAAGTCGAGCACTAAATGTTTATTGCCATATGTTTTAATAGCGGTTCCATTGGCAGCGTATAAAATGAAGTTTTCGTCAACAACTGGTTTGCGATCACGTATGTGATTCACGGGAAAGACGGAACATGCCGCGCCTGAATCGATCAGAAAACGCAACCCAGTGTTGCGATCTGGAATGAATAAGCGGCAGTTAAGTCGGCTAACATCAGATGCCGCTAGTTCTGATGAGCTCGCTCGTTTCCCGAAAAATTACAGGGGCTGATGCATTTGCGAGCTTTCTCGGCGAAACGTCTGTGATACCAACAATGATTTTCGGAGGAAACACGATTTTTAGAACAATTTCTAGTTCTCGAATTCGAACGATTTCGGCTCTGAAAATGTCTTGTCGGGGAACGCCCCCGCGACAAAAGCTCAATTTGCTCGCTGAGAGCTTCTAATTTTTTTTCAAAAGTTTGAATGATCGTGTCTGTAGAGGTAGCCGCGATAACCGGTGAAATGTCGGTAACTTCGGCGATTTTGTCTGCAACCAAGGCCAACTCTGTCAGTTGATCTTTGCTGACCGATAATATTTGCTGCATGTTTACTGGGAGTCGTTGTAAAAACAATGATCTCAACACATCGTCAGAGACATGGTCTTGTGCTAAATCTTTCATCTGTCGTAACAGCTGAGAAGGTTTCTTATCACCCAATTGTAAGTCTTGGAGAAGCGAACGTAATCGCGCATTTTCAGATTCTGCGTACTGGGCGATTATACGGTTTTTAATTGCGTCGTAGGCACCTTCGCTGGGGGGGTTGCGTACTATATCGCTAACAGAAAGCAGTACATCATTATCGAGCACGGCGACAACGTTGTGGAATTTAGTTTGGTCATTAGTTATACCAGTAACTTGAAATTGGGATTCAACCTGAATGAACCATAGTTCGGCGTTATTTTTCCAAAGAGGGGGTGCACGAAATGCGACTCTAGCGAGTTGAGATTGAGGCGTAATCGCTGTGGTTGAAGTTTCGGTTGGCATGACGAAAAATAAATTTAGCGGCGGCCAACAAAATAAGAAACAAGCAACTCACCCCTTAGAAACGGCAAACTTGAGCGTTGAAATCCCCCAGCGAAGCGTCGTTCATCCGGTGAATGTGTAGGCGTGAAGAATCAGCATCGGTGATAATCAGGCAGCACCATAGTCAGGATGAATATCGTCGTCCATGCGATGTTGAGTTATCGTGAAGGCAGCGATGTTACAGGATTTCGGGTCACCAATGTGGCAATATTGCCGATGATGTGGAAAAAAGAGATGAACGACTCGCGAACGTATTAAACATTTTAATCCGTAATTAATCACGACATCACAATTATTAAGGAAAAGAAACATACACAGAGAAAATTGAGAACTAACTATACATGTCGAAAATCCAGAGCGAACTGACTGGGGACGACTCAGCCTCGTGGCTGTAACAAGAAGAAACTACTCGCTCGATTATACAGGCAAAATTGGCTCATCGGGCCAAAACATGCTTTTTACAAAAATTATAATAATCCCCACAAACGTACGTATCATCATTGTACGTAGATCTCAAAGATAGTTTGCAAAATTTCATTACGATACACTGTTTTACTGATAAGCCACAGTAAGTTAAACTATCCAGCTTCCAATTATTCTCAGAAAATTGTTGTAAAGCTTGATGAATTACCTTGTATTGGTTTATCACTGAGTGCTTTTAGACCGAAATTTTGATAACTGTCTTTGACATTTATATACATCAGGTGCCCATGTGGTAACTATGTGTTCAACTGCTTAAATGGGTGAAAGCCTCCCTCACTTACCGCTATCAGTTTGTCTGCTTCAAAGGCCAGTGTTCTTCTGCTTCTGCCCCAGTGTTCAGTCCTCTTGCCAATATTATTTTCAATTCGTATAAACGATCTACCCAATTCCATCAATTGCCATATAAGCATGGGCGGAGATACGGGGGAGGGCGTGGGCACAGCGTCAAAGGTGGAGTCGACTGATCTAATGTATATATGAATTGACATCATCATCATCATTGTGACCCCCCACTAGCAATAATGACCGTGCCCCCCCCCCCCGGACTCTCAAGTCTATCTCCTCCAATGCATATAAGAGTCTTTGCAGACGATTTTCATTTACCAAATAGTACACAATGAATCTGACCAAGACTCTCTTCAACATTATATCCGAATGGTGTTCGTCCTGGCAATCGCCCCCGAAGTCCTCAAAAACAGTTTTTATGAGAAAATTACTCCCAAAATACTTCCTTTTGAAGTTTCTTACTCTATCAATAATTCCATAACCACAGAGGTTTATTATTATAAATATCTGGTGTAGTAATTTCTGTTGACCTCTGTTGGAACCTTCATGTCGATTACATCTTTCATAAGTGCCTCCCAAACCTCTTTTTTCTTCGCTGAGACCTTAAAAACTCCACCTGTCACCTCCGACATCTCTTTCTTCGAACATATATCCTTCCAGTACTATGCTTGTGAAATCTGGGACCCCCATATGCTCTCCAATATAGACAAGTTAGAATCCACCCGCTTCATTTTAAAGCACTGGTCTCTTCCTCGTTGCTCCATTACTGGACTTGAGCGCCAATTCAATATCCAACCGCTTTCCACTCATAGACATATTTCTCGATTAACTCCCTTTTTCAAAATCCTCCATGGCTTTTTTTCATATCAACACTTCCCATACTCTCTAGCCCAACCTTCACTAACTATTCCCAAAAATCGAAACCCATCTTTGCATCAACAGACTGTTTCAAATTTAGTTTCTTTCCTAGACCAATTACCGATTGGAACAACTCCCCAACAAACATTACTGATTGTACAGTAGTTTTCAATTTTCTTTGTAACATACACCGTCACCTCTGTCAAATTTCACCGCTGCATTCTCTTGTATAGGCCTCGGTCAAGCAGCATCGAATAAATAAATGAATAAATAAGTCTCGTTCTCATGCCGATACGGGACATTGATGTCTTGCGCCGCTACGGTAACTGAAGCACAGTAAGCCGCACATGCTCTAAATAAACTACCATGTTCAAGAACGTTACTGCCACACATCTTGCTACAGACCAATATCATTCCATATACGGATACACAATGGACTAGAACAGAGCTGTAGCGCGCCTTTCGAGGCCCCCCCCCCCTCTTGAAAGGATTATTATTATGCAAAATAAGTGTACATTTTTGTGGGGCTTCATTTTCGGCTCAGGGCCCTGAAGCAGTGCCCCGGTTGCCGCAGCCTAGTTACGGGCCTAGACTAGAATCTCGACCTCGGAGAAAGTTTTCAATTCGTCCGACAGATGAAATCCTTTCTCGGATCATGCAAAGAAACATCACTTATAGGATGGCTTAATATTAAGGAGTCTCGCATAGCGAAATTTTACGAACCATCTTTGACATCTGCGTACATCAAGTGTCCCATGCCGATACACCATATTGAACTTTGTGCCATTACAGTCACTGAATATCCGTGAAGGAACTCGTAAAACATTACATGCTGAGTAAGTTCTTCGGACACTGCCATGTTCAAATAAGTGTCACTGCCATACAACTTGATGCAAACCAATATACTCAGTGCACATGTACATAATCAACTATTTTACAAGGTGCTATATAATTTCATGATTGAAATTCGTTCGCCTCAAGGGCGTACGCAGAACCTACTTTCAGGTAGGGAGGACTGGTGGATTGGAAAAATTGAGATCATAGGTAATCTCTTCGAGAGGAATTTTGATTCACTAACTTTTAAAAATAGCATTTGATATTGTAAGAAATCGCTTAAAAATGTACATATATATATATATATATATATATATATATATATATATATATATATATATATATATATATATATATATATATATATATATATATATATATATAAAGATATTTTCTTTTAATATTTTCAATTTTTGTTCCCTCGTGAGGGGGCGAAATTAGGGCTCCCCGTTTGCACCTCTGGTCTATTACGTATTTAAAATCTATTTAAAGTCTCAAAGCTGTTTATCTCTAAGAGTTTCGAGTTTGTTGTATGGCAACCCCCAAGGGGGGAGTTCTTTTTTGATGTTTTTGGAGTAAAGGTCCATTTGATGGAATTCTTTCTCAAGCCAAGCTGTTATTCCCAACGTGAACGTGGTAGTTCACACAACAATTTTGATGGTTACTAGACTTCCATGAAATTCAAAGAAATATGAATATTTTTCCAATAATAGGCGTTTTATTGCAAAATCAATGAGAAAATTCAGACTTCGAGACTGCGGAAGCCTAGAAAAACTCTCGTGAAACCCTAGTTGGAAACGTATGATTTATAGGATGGCTTGATTATACGCAATCTTTAGTCTACATATATTTCTATTGATCATATATGCGGATGGAGGTATAACGAACATTTTAGAGCTCGCAATGAGTCCAACAGCTAACAGCAGTATAGTAGACGCACTTAAATAGTTAAATGTCCGAATTAATGGGCTGAACAAATAGTGTTTGCATACAGAGTAGAAAAGCCCATTTCATAATACTAATGTAACTAAAATATATATATATATATACACACACACATTAATGTATATATATATATATATATATATAGCTCTTTCTCTCTAATGCATTCATGAATTCCCTATGTGCCCTACGAAATATCTCCCAGAGCGCAATCAAGTAAGCCTTTGATTTCTTATCACGTGTGTAGTTCTCGCTGGAATATGGTACGAGAGTGTTGTGTGCCATTTCTACACTCTAGTACATGCGATATAAAATTCAAATTACCCCTCGAACTACATATAGGTAAACTTGCAACAGCCGTGGCTAATTAGAAAATGTCACGTATTTTCCCGGGTCAGGAAATTACCGATGCTGTTTGTCGCGTACCGTGTGCTGATGACGCCTAATGAATTTTCCTTTCGTAATACCGCAGAAGCCAGAAGATATTTCGATCCAATTTGTCCGTTTCACTGATAGTGAATGAAACATCGTAGTTTTCGGAGTGTGAATCGCTTCATTACTATCAATTGAATGGTTGACACGTAAAGGATTATCCCAATATATTTTCAAATGATAACTATAAGATTCTCGAAATTCAAATATGATTAATTGATGGTATTGGATTTAGGAATGTACATGGTATATGTTTCCCATACTGAAAGTGACGGAAAAATAATTAGTATTTGGAATATTTTATTCATTTAAAAAATCCCTTAACTTAATTCTTAGAAATGAATATCTCATGAAAATAATAATTTGTATAAGAAGTGGTACTATGAGCAAAATTTATATCAATTGGAAAAAATCAGAAACACTTATTTGATAACCTGCAACGTTGATCTAAAGAACTTACTCATCAATAATCTCTCGAAACCTTAGATAGAATGCACTTAATATAATCATTCTCAATATAAAGGATAATTCGGTTAATTTTTCTTACGTATTGGTTTCTAGAAAATGGGTATATGCATTTTTCCTGGTACGACGAAGCCCTAAGTACAAACTCCGATTATATTGCACTTTAGGATCGTATTGCGTCCTCTCCTGGTAATTGCTTTCTCATTTACTTTCCTTACGATTCCTGTGAGATCATGTTTCATTGGCGTAAATCAATAGCTTTATTAGAAAGGTTTCTCCATTTCTTCGCTAAGCAAACGTGGAGTTCGTATAGCCGAGTCTTTACTTCGAATGGAGAAAACTACCTTCTGTATAATAATTAAAATCGAAATAGAATCCTCGGTATCCTATAAACGTAACTTATTACTAAATTAAATTACTTTAATGGCCAAGCCAAGAATCTTTCTAATGCATTTTTTCATGCTATGATGTAATGCGCAACTAGAAGTACGCATGTCACTTTGGTTTAAAAAATTATACTGCAAGAATTTTTGTGCTTGATCTCAACTGGTTCAGACCAAAACGACCTGATGACACTCGTTTAAGTCAATCTAGTGTTGCAAACGGCATGTCCGTATTTACCCGATGTGAGTCACAGAGTTGTTTCAATCGATAAGTTTCAGCAGTGACGCCCTCCCGGACGAGCCCTAGTGTAAATTTTTAATTGCCCATGGCGATAGACCGGAGTTGTACTCGCTTTGAAAGGAAGAAAGAAAGTGACGCCCTCTAACAAGATGCCCATATGTCTGTCCAAAATTGCTTGTCCAGCGTACTTTCTTTGCAACACAGTTGACTTTAGAAAAATACTTCAAACTACAAAGTGTTTTCAAATGACGTGCGGTTACTTAAAATGTTATAAATTTTTTGAGGGATTGCATACATAAAAAAATATAAAAACTTGCTTTATATATATATTATGCTAACCCTGTGTGCAAAAACTTACAATTAGTGAAATGTAAATACTGCTCTGCTAAATCGTTAACAAAAGAAAAAAAAATCATAATTTTGAATTTAATATTCAACGAGACACTGAAGGTAATAATCAACTGAACTGAATGCATTTATCTTTGTCTAGAACTCTCTGATGTAGTTTTGGATGTAAATTCAACTTTCAGTATCGAAACCGTTGTGGTGATAGATTTTCATACGGTTTTATTTAAATATTCACGAAGTATCTATCGATTTGCATTATTTTGCACACATTCGACTTTGATTTATTCAAGTCACTAAATGCGTTCACCAAAATTCGACTTCCAGTTCTAGCATATCAAACATTCCTTTTAATATGTCACTTTTCTCAATCTAAAAAACACAACACGTCCTTATTTCCGTTTTTTTTTAAATTTCTTTTTAAATTATTAAATTACCTTTATTCAATCAAATTCATTCAAATTCACATTCAAATTCGAAAAAACATAATACAATATAATGTATAATGCGATATATCTAAACATATGTAAGTGTATCGATATATATATATATATGAGTTATCAAGGGATAATTATACCCGTACTGACAACCAATCAATGAAATCAATGATCATAGTCGAAGCAATTTTCACAGTCATATATAATGCACTAGTTAATAATAGTCATAATATAAAGAGGCAATTTTAATTCAAGTACCGTATTCGCATAGTCCCGTGATATAAATTTAAAAATAGTCTTCAATGTTAGTGATAGCAGCAATGCAACTAAATAATTCCTTTTTAAATTTAGAATATGAAGCTATATTTGTGTTAATTCGAATTGCAAGGAATTGTAAATTTTGGGATCTAAATAGACAAAGTGTTTTTTAAATATCTCTTTTCTATGTAAAGGGATTTCAAATATTTCACCAGGTCTCCTCAGAGAAATGAATTTTTTAGGAGAGCATAAATTCTTATTTTTATAAAGTGTCAATATCGATTTGTAGACAACCAAGTGTAGTAAACCCAAGACGTGTTTGACGGTAGCACCAGAAATCAAAACCGAATGATTTAAAAGTTTAAGAAATCTATTTTGAGAGGTTATGATAGGAAGTAGGTTGGTTTTATAATCGCATCCCCTAGTTGTTATTCCATATTTTAATGAAGATTGTAACAATCTGCAACAACTTTAATTTTATTCGCTTTTTATTAATTTTTTCCTGTAACAACTTTAATTTTATTCGCTTAGACAAAAAATTCTTTTGAAAAGCTTCAATTCAATCTTCTAACACCTTGGATCTATCAGGACAAAGAACCGCTTTTACCATAAAAAATTATCTGTGGTAATGTAGGTATATACTGCATGATAAATTGATAAATTTACCCAGTTCTTATAACGATGTTATTCACCATTGGATTACAGATTTTTATTTGAGACATAAAATGAGTTTTTTTTCAGGTAAAAAATAATAATAATGATATTCATTCTTATAGCGAGTCTAAAAATCATCGTTTGTGCAATTTTCAATCCTTTTAGGTTTTAAAAGTGTGGTGGATGTTCTTTTTTTTTTAATTTTTTTCCCTCATACTCGCAAGAACATGGTAAATAAATTGCACTGTCATTGTTCGTGCCCCAGAAGTTTTGGCTTCATTTCAAATTCCGTCACACAATGTCTGTTTTTTAACATGCTTGGTAATCATGTTTTGAACGCGGTATCGTGAGACGTTTCATTAATCAAGTCATGAAGCTCCAGTGTCCAAAAAGCTTTGTTCTTTTTTTGGTCTACTATTTCTCACAGCACATTTGTCAGCCAAATTTACAAATATAGTAAGCACTAAATTAGAAGAAAATTGCTCCATTGTAAATCAGGTAAGATGCATAGAGAAATGAACGTGGGTCTGGAGAAAATTTTTGGGATGCGTTTAACAGCGAACAGTGAACCTAGCAAGAGCCTCGTTCTTATTCCAAGGGAATTTCTAACGAGAGTAGCTTATGCCGGGGTAAGTGAATAACAGCACATGGATCGCCGACGGGATATATTTTATCAATTTTTAAGGTATCCGACTACAGTCGAGAGCACTTTTTTTATAAAATGGTATAAAACTGAACTTTAATAACATTATTTGATAGAAAGTGTCCCGAAATGGTGAAAACAATAGTAAATTTTAGACTACCTATGTTACCTTTGGACTGACCCTGTTAATGTATGTGTGAATGCTGTGAAATATCATTTTATATATCATGTATCACTGTAATTAGACGAATACACATAATAAACTTCATATTTTGATTCATGACCTTGACAATATATGACAGAATATCAAAAATATCATATTAAATTTTTGGTAATGATGCAATCAATAGATTTTCGGAAATCATGTTTCAAACTTGAGTAAAATGTCGAAAATAGCATTCTTCATAAAACAACGTTTAAGTTTTTTATTCACAAATTATATATTTGATACACATCGCAACACTAAAGTGGGCCTAACTCCGGTTCTAAGCGTCATATAAGCAAAACAAGGCCTGTGTTTTAATCACAAGAAATGGGGGCTTTCATAAAAAATGAAAATCGATATTTTGTTCTAAATGTAGTCGAATACCTTAATTCAAATTTGATATATCTAAATACCGCATAATCTCTCTCTAAATTAGTTTTGCAACATTATATTGTATAAGATGGCATTATCTTGTCCACAAACAACTCACCACATTCCTTCAATGCTAAAAGCGGGACATCCAGCTAATTATCATTAAGTGGCACGAAAGACTATCAAGAACGTAAGCCGGATCAATCTTTGCAGGTGGCACAGCGAGAAATGAGACGAAGAGTAGAGAGAGGGCGGAGATGAAGTTCGTTTTTGAGTTCGGACACGAAAACGAAAGATGACCAGCAGTCGTGAGCAAATCGGGTGGATTCATTTTGGATTGATTTGAGTTCGTCTATATTACTGGAGGTGAGGGGGTCCCAGATTTCAGCGGCGTAAGAAAGAACGAGGGAGATATAAGTTTGGTAACAGAGTAGTCTGATATCCCGAGTGGAGTGTTTAAGGTTGCAGATCTGAACATACTCATGTGGTCTGAACATAATTATAAAAGCAGATTACGCAAAGCAGGTAAAAAAGTCATTAATTCTTGACCTAAAATGAGACTAATGGCTAATCTAGGTATTGTGAATGCCACACAGAATATCCTTACTTCGTTTTGTGTCATACAATGCTACAATTTACATGTTATTTTGAAGTACATTCAGCCCTCGGTTTACGAACTTAATTCGTTCGTAAACCACAGTGTTCGCAAACCGAAATATTTTTCCTATAGGAATCAATGTAAAATGGATAAATTCGTTCCTGGCACCCGAAAAATTTCTAGTGTGAATTTTTACAACATTGCTTTACGCTCAAATGCCTGACGTAAAACAAAATGAAATTATCATACCGATACTGATCAATTTCAACCTTAACAGATAACGGGTTTATATCCTGTACCAGAGCAGAACCGAACCGAACCCATGTTTAGTGTGATTGATTTCATCTATTAATCTCAATGTCAAAGCCCTCGAAATTTCTAATCAAAGCAATCTGGTCACAATGCCTTCCAAACCAAATTCATGGTTCTGTAAGTCACTTGCTGCTAAGCTTTATCAATAAGCACTATGAGCAATATAGGCCACTAAAATGATGTTTCCACAAGTCAGTGAGTATTAATTCTTTATCAGAGATCGCTGCAAAACATCTCTGAAAAATTTTTTTAATGCAAACTTACTCAAATTTTTAAAGTTTGAAATGAGACATTTCAATCCATAAGCTGCATAAGAGGAGTCGTATTTGGGGAAAGGAACTTGGGGAAAAAACCACCATATGTGGCTACAGAAATCTAAATTTCTCTATTGTTCCTTAGGATTCAGTCTAATTTTTTCCGGCTTGCATGTTCGTAAGTCAAGATAAGTTCGTAAACCGAATCAATTTTTGTTTTTGGTAAACCGAGGGTTGACTGTACTTTTTTATTTGAAATCGATTGATGTATGTGATGCTTCGAAAATTACTGACATTTCGCTTATTTTACGGAAGTACGGTATAAATATACAAGTACAAAGGCCACAACAGGCAGTGTGAAATGAGGTGGCTAAAAAAAGATGTCCATAAAAACTTTATATAACTATATGCCCATAAACTATACCAAAAATACAGCAACCCAATAAGAGCAATAAAAAACCAATAATTATGGACAGTGTATTATATTTTAATGTAATAACTGCCCATAAAAAAAATCGTGGTTGTCTTTCTAAGTACGGATAGCTTCTCAATTTATGCCGATATGTTTATCGTGTTTCTCTTTAAACGTGTCAATAGAGTTACAATTCACAACCCCCGGGTGTGGCAAGTTATTCTTTTTATTCACACCCCTTATTAGAGAAGAATTTCCTGCGACACCACAACCTAGAATTGTTCCGTGCCAAACAATAGTGATGTCAAAAAAGTGCGTAGGTGGGCTCGGCCGGGATACGGACCGGGTACGGACATGGATTAAATACAGACGTCTAGTAATCCTATAAAAATAAAACGTTATGTCGTGTAAAACAAAGATATAATCATGTTAAAGTTTTTTACCAAGGTATTTTCGCTGGGAAATAAACTCATGTCATAAACGGGTCGAGATAAAAGACATGGAATCGATGAAATCTTGCGACATATTTGAAGAAACATTTCTGATCTTTAAATTTTTAATCCTGCTAAAAATCAATAAAAAAAGATATAAAATCTGTTGTTTTTTGTTCGAAACACGTCGTACCAGAAGAGTTTCCAGACGTCGGAATGTAGCGATTAAAAATGCTATCAAACATTTAGGAACTTCGATCGATGAATCGATGCACCAGACGTCTTTACTGTTTCCTGCTAAAGCTTGAGCTAAATTGCACAGGGTGATTTTTTTTACCCTTTTTTTTTGTAAGTCCCGAATTTCCTTTTAACGATACTCTTGAGATTTTTTACTCGATTTAGGCCATAACAACTTTCAATATTTTTTATTTCAAACTTATCGTTCAACTCAATAAAAGAAATAATCGATTTTACTGCAATAAAAGATCTTACGATCTCATGCACTGTGTGTGTACAATTTCGACAGACCTAGGTTTTAATAGATATATATTTCGTGAAATCATCTGAAGAACGGTACCATGATGTTAATTATGATCGTCTAGAGATTAGGAGCATCGGTTTTATGCTTTTTGGTTGGGAATAGAAACTCCGTCGTTTATTTCTGTATTGTTGGCATGGAGTAATTAGATTAGTCCGAGGCGATTCTTTTCGTAATAGAGACAGTTTTACGCTGATTAAATGTAGGAATGATGGTACCGATATGGCATACAGAGCTAACGTGAACATTTTCAACCAAAATAAGACTGATGTACACATCAACACGAACAATAATTGTGCAATGAAACCTACGTTTCAACTTATAGTATCAAAAAATTGTCTGAATTGAATGTTCTCTCTCATGCTAAACGGAACTTAATCCAATGGTGTTCGTCTATGAAGCACAGAAAATAAAAAGAATATCGTGGTTCTTCTGAAACATCTTGGTACGAGAAACACTGTTTCTGTAGGCGAGATTAATAACACAAAATTAATGAGGGTGTGCCACCCCTTCGTCGTTGACGATAATATAGTCTTTAAATTTTTTTAGTCCTTAGCTAAAAACGAAAAGCAATTTTACTAGAAAAAATTGAATTGTGCTTTACGGTTCCTAGTCAACTGGCCCTTAATTTATATATTGTGGCCGCTGTGGTGGTCGAGTGGTTATAGTGCCGGACTCGTGATGCGAGGATCCGGGTTCGAACCCCACAGTGGTGGTCGGCTGAAGTTGGTTTTCTGTGGTTCCCAACTTCAAGGCGCAAATGCGAGCCGATCTCCCCGTTAAAAAGTCTCGCCACAGAGAGCAACAGTCCTACAACGGTAAATCATTCAACCATAACACTTCACTCATAGTTAGTAAAACTGGGGGCAGATGACAGCACTACACATAACAAGCATTACACAGAAACAAACTATACGTCAGGTTGCACTACACGTACACGCACATTCCCGCATTTACCGATTCGTTGGGGGGTTCCGCGGGGGGGGGGGTGCATGTGTGGTGTAGCAGTAGTAGGTAGGGGCTCGGGGATCCATGATGTTCTTAAGTCAGCCGCCTCGTTGGGCAGTTTGCCTGTCCTGTTGTGGCGTTGTATTTGTATATATATAGAGAGAACCAAACACTCTAAGTAGAATAGAATCCGGTCTATGGATGAGAGAGAGAGAGAGAGAGTAACCAGGGCTGGATCTTGAATCCTGCGAACTACGCGGCCGCAGAAGGCACCAACTGAAAGGGGCCGATTCTTTAGGCCACCAATCGAAGGGGAGGGGGGGATTTTTTATCACCAAAAAATATCATTCGTTTATACTTGAAAAATGTCCAGAACCGGCCCTGTACCTAACCACCAAATTACTGTAATACTTACCAACTAAACTCGTATAAACGGGCCTTAACGTTGGCATACATTCTAAAGCACTTGACGACTGGAAATTTACTTAACTACTAAATTACTTAACCCGTAGTCTCAAGGATGAAGAGATGGAAAATCTCCAGACATCTATGAAAGGGTTCGACAGTCTTTCATTTGAAACTGTAAGCAGCACAACGTCGTCCCAGGATGCAATTTTGATTCTTTGTCTGATTCGAATCAAATCGTGCAACTCATAAATTAGTTGCGTCTTTAAGCGGCATTGACGAAATATCTCGCCTCCTTAAAAGTTTGTTATTTAAGCATTGACAAATCCAGGTACTTTAAAAAGTTGATTTCTCAATGGAACATTTCCCTCTACCCCTTTATTTGCACCTGCTGAAAAACCTGCTGAGAAGGTGGTCTACTTCATTAAAAATATGGCATTTTGAGGGAGTTTGGTGATTTCTGTTGGAGGGTTAAGTCTAACGTGGGCATATATAACTTTGCATTTTTCAGTTACTACAGTAAATGCGGTCCTAGGTTCTATTTTGCAAGTATTATTTTTCTTCATGTTGGCTATATTATCATTCTTTGTTGAAAAGAGGTCACGTTTTTTCGTTCAAACAAATTTTGAGATTTTTAAGTAATTGCACGTCATTTTAAAATTTTTTGTAATTGAAATTATGTTTTTTGAAAGTCAACGGTTGCAGTGATACCCACTGTGCAAACAATTTGGGACAGCCTGTATAAGTCGTACATGTTATTAATAAGTTATAATCTATATCTGTGCTATCATGCTTGACGCATGATTACAGATAATCGAAATTGGACTCATTTTAAGAAAAATTCTATTTGAGGTTCCAAAATTTTCATGTCGTAATAAACAAAAAAAAAAATATAAATTTTTAACGGAAATTTTTGAAATTTATATTTTGCGTTATGGTGGATTAGAAATAATTTTTCCTCATTCTAATTTTATATTTTATCAAATAGTCTGAGCAAAACTGGTTTGATTTGCCCCTCCAAGAACAAAAATATTGTTTCTTAAATCCATTGAAAATGCAGGTTCTTTTACATCGTGAGATTTTATCGATATATTGTAACTTTAGTTACTAGAATATGTACAGTATATAGAGAAACACAACGTTTCCATATTGTATCTACGAGTACTGTATACTCATTCGATTTAAAATTCGTGCGTTCAGAGATTGCGACATGCCCTTCGGTATTTATGGCTAAGTTCCAAGAAAACAAAGTATAAAAACACTGTAATAAGGGTTTGTCATATTTTAAAATTTTTTTCGTCTACTTAATCTTGCGTCTGTGTTTGCATAACATATTTCTTGCAGTCACTGGGGGGGTTCTCTTATCTACTTTTTTTTCTCCCGTTACCAATCCTTTCCTTATGTGACTGCGTAACCGCAATATCAGGGTCACGTAATGGCCATTACATGGGAGGAGAAAACTGACCAACATCCAGCATTCTTTTTTGTAATGAAAGTAACTACACGGACTACTATTTTTTTATTCGCACGTAAGTTTCCGTGATCAAACGAATATCCCCGATGCCCTACCATTACGACAATCGTATTAAGAGAGGACCCCAGTCTTCTGTAGCAGCTAGTCATTGCAATCGCCGAGGCCATCGGTTGGACAAAAAAACACATCAGTTTCCCCTTTCGATGTTATCTTCTTCGTTTCATGTTAGATTTTTTTTTTTTTTTTAGGAAAACCGATCTAACTCGTCAGAGAAAACACGGACGTAAGGAACAAGTCTAAAAACCCTTTTATTATAAAAATAGAAAATAAAAATAGACAGACAATATCGACCCAAAACAGCTGGAACTTTGAGAACGTCCATCTGTCTTACATTGATCATTGTTGAGAAATACAACTTCATCATGAAGACTCGAAAATTTCTAATAATAACTCGTTATACACGTGCGATCGTGACATCATGTTATATAGCGAGAGAGAGAGAATGCAGTAATTCAATACTTAAGTCTGCATCAGAGTGAAATATATATGTATATAACTTCTCATCTGGAAATGGATATTTCTCGGAAGAACGAGCTTGATATCTTACTTGAAAGGGATAATTTACTATTCGACAAAGCCAGTCGGCTTCTTGAATTCTCATGAGACATTTTTACCACAGAATTGACGTGTTTTTGTTTTTCATCATTCATTTTTCGGAACAGTTAATAAGCATTAATAATATCAAAATTATTCGAGAGAATGTTTCAGATTTTTCTGATTGCGAAGAAGCAATCTCACTCATTACATTTATACCTCTTTCGCCTATATGCCAATGCAAATTCTGTTTTAATTTTACAACAGGGCACAAATAAAAATAAATAATTGTTCTCAATAATTTAACAGATATATATATGTGAGTTAAACCAGTGGTGTCACCCGCGGCTCCCTTTCTCAATTTATGGTTCATCTGCGGCGAATAGTTTAGTTTAGGGCTGGGCAATTCTTAGGCGAAAGGTCGCCGTGGCAACTAAAATAACCTCACAAAGGTTATATGGGGCAATTATCGCTGAGCCTAAAACGGTGAAGCTATAAATATGAAATTTGATCAGTATTATACGTATTTTATAATATGAAGACTCACTAAGATGGGATTTCTTGAAATTCAACCCCCGAGGGGGGTCACGAGGGCTTCAAATGTTATTTGGAGGAATCAACGCCGAGCAATTTTAAGATTAGCAAATCCATGTGAGCGAAGCCGCGGGTAACAGCTAGTTAGAGATAAAATTCGATACTCATCCAAAGCTTGGTCACCATTTCAAACAAATAGCAAAATTTCGGATCTCATCAAACATTCAAAATTGATTCTTCAAGAGCACAAACAAGGTAATGGAAAACGAGAGATATTGAGTTTTGTTTGAAAGTAATTACCTTGTAGAATACCATAACCCTTTAATATTTGTTTTATTTCCCCCAAACTTATATACTTATATAGATGCACGATCAAGCATTCAATACATTTTTTCGTGTCAAGTAATATTTAGCATATTTTTTTTATGGGTTCGTTTGCTTTATTTTCATTCATAATGTGCTGAAGAGGTCGGTGTTTGTTTCCTTGTACATTTGCATTGCCGATAATCTAGTCATACTTAAACATAAGCTTTTTTACCTCACTTAAAAAATGACGTGCTGCCCCCCAGAATTTTTTTCACCCTTTATCGACGTCATAAAAATGAGAAACATTACAAAGAAAAACCCATCAGCGTCTTCCAATCTTTTTAATGGGTTTTGTTGAGTCGATAAGATGAAGTGTGGCAACTCGTTTGAATAGTAGATCCACTTTTTTTTTCCCCGTTGGGTTAAACCAACCCAGTAATTTTCGTCGCTTTTGAATACATGTGAGAACTTGGCATCATGCTCTTTATCTATATTCGAGAACTATCTGTCCAGACCACTTTGCGCAAAAAACGACGAAAGGATATCTCAATACTTCACGAGAACTCTTTTGTGTAGTTCAAATGCGAATCATATATACAGAATACACAATAAATACACGCATGTATATTTATATATCTTTTATGGTGTCTGTGAAAAGAATCTTTTCTGCTAGTAATCACGAACGACATCGATTGAGACTGCTGAAAACGTAATCATATGAATCTTTCATTCAATGATTCCAATATTTTCCCTCACTTTTGTTGAAGTTTCCAGCTGAAAAAGCGTCTTTTTTTCACCCTATATATCATTGAACACGAAACATCCTGGATAAAAATTTGAAAAATATACAGTGCATATACAGGGTGCATAGCAAACAGTATGCACCACATTTTACTGGCGAACCGCTGATCTTAGAAATAACGTGTCAGATACGTCATTCATGTTGCAGGAGTTGTATAGTTACTGAAGTAGAAAAATTAGCTTCTTATACAGACACCCTGTGCTCAAAAACCCAATTAAAAAGTTGTTCTCCTGATGCCAACGAAAAAATTTCACATTTCTAAGTGCAATACTCACAGACATATTTGAAATCGTAAAAATATTGAAAAGGGGGGCAAAAACTAACCGAAAACACTTTTTACCCTCATTTATGCTGCTTTTTTTCTGTGTTGTTTTAAATGCAGATATCTCAGTGAATATTGATTTTTTTTCGTTAGCATCAGGAGAAACAGAGTAACAACTTTCTAATTGGGTTTTTGAGCACAGGGTATCCGTATAAAAAATTAATGTTTATATTTTAATAACTATACTACCCCTTGTAACATGAATGACGTACTTGAGTTCTACATTTTATTTGGATACTTTTTCTAACTGGAAGTATGCCTCTAGAATGAACGGTTCCCCAATAAAATGCCTTGCGTGCTGTTTGCTATGCACCCTGTATATATTACTGAAGTTACTAAATTTTAAATCCAAAAATTATAGACACCAATGGCTGACCATATTACATAAAGTCGAAAGTAGCATAATCAGCTGCACTTATCTCCGATTCGCGTTAACCACTTTACGATCAAGGACGTAATATTGCGTCCAAACGCCTGTGAATGAATTCAAACAAGTTCACACTGTTTTCTTTTCTCTCTCCTGATCTTCCCGAACTTTGTTGCAACCTTACAATTTTTTTTTCTTTTTGGTTTTTTTGTATATCCTAGGGCCTAACCATCTCCCCATCCTTCTAAAAAATAATCTGAGAGAAACGTCTAGCGTTCGCAATTACTATAGGTGGCCATTCTAAGAGCGCATGTACATTAGACAAATAAATGTTCGAGAGTTGATATATTTGATTACAAACGGTCAACAGCAATTGTTGAGCAGGTGGTACGACGCAGCAGCAGAATCAAAAGCGACCGAAAGGGGGGGGGGTTCATGGTTCGAATCCCGCCCGTAACGCTATTGTTTTACCTTACGTCTTCAATGTTTTGAATGATTATATTTATTTTTTATTTTTTCACTTGCACTCAAAGCTGTTATTAAACGTCCCGACATTCCCGGAGGTGTGTGGGGTCACGAGACGCTTGCTGCGGGGATGGCGTATCAGCCAGGCGCCCCACACTCGTTTTATTACTTTTCGCATAGTAAAGTGAAAGTATCTGAGGTTTTGTGATCGTATTGTAATTGTTTTTCTCAAAAATAAATAAAAAAAAAGAATTTTTAACAAACGCAATGCCATCGCGAGTGTAAAATATACAGTACATATACAGGGTGTATGTAAAATACCGTAATCCGAATATCAGTCAGTGGTTCCCTCTAATTCTTGAACAAGAATCGTTTTCCCTCCGTGTATTTGGAGCAAAACCCAAAGAATCATCCGAAGAAGTAAAGTAAGAGGGGGGGAGGGAATAGAGTTTCGGGTGGGATTCGAACCATGAACCTTTTGGTTGTAAGCTGTTGTCCTACCATCTACTCAAGAATATCTATTTGTCTCTAATGCGCATGCGCTCTCAAAATGGACACCTATAGTAATCGCGAGCGCTAGACGTTAGTTTCTCTCGGATATCTTTTTATAAGCATAGAAGGATGGTAGGGCCCCTGATAGTGATTTTTTTCCTCACGTATGATGTATCTTTCTTATAAAAGTGAAAGAGAACAGGTAGGGCGAGGGTGAAAAGAAATCTAGCTTTGTGTGTACCCCTAAAAGTCTTATCATCTTATCTATTAGACTGTATTACTCTTTCATTTGTTTTTTTTCTTCCCTTTTTCTAACGTGTGGTTAGGTTAGGACAAGGTATATGTATTGCCGATTTCGTCAAATAGACAGCATCCGAATTTCTTGCCAGTGCGAAGGGGTTAAATTACTTCTTATTTATCGCGAATAAAACCAAATTCCACCAAGCCAAAGTTGCTGATTCGCGACTAAAAATAAGAAGTATGTGACCAACCTATATATAAATAATATCAGTATGATTTTTCTTTGTTTTGCTTTGGCATGAAATGGGACGTTGAATAATAAAGGTATCGGCATAATTAGTAGGATGATTGGCATACATAATTTAATTTACTAAATTAAAGCTGCTCTTCTGATACGAAATTGAAAAATTGCTGTGATATTTCAAAAATTTCATACATTCCGCTTATTCTATGAAATTCCGGTACAAACATAGACAGGACTTTTAGAACACGGACTGTCCGTTCCAAATATGACCATCCAACGCTAAATGAACGGCTTAACTTATACATGCTCAATCCATGTTCCACCGGCCAAATGTAGCCCTTGGAGTCATCTGATGTGGCCCGTGACGTGGACCACGACACATTTATAGATCACATAAGTGACCTGCGGCGCTGTTCCAGATCGATTAATTAAGTGGCCCGCTACACGTTTTCAAACCAATGAAGTGGTCCGTACTCTTCTAAAGGTCGAGCACCCTTAGCTTAACTCCTTCAAATTCCAATATTCAAAAAATGAATTTGAAATGTGTTTCATAAAAAAAATATAACCATACGACCCGTATTATTAACATTTTTGGTCCCTTTTTTTGACTGTTTTTCCAGCTGCGCGAATAATTTTAATTCGTTACCTTTTTAAAAATCGTGAATGTATCCACAGAAAAATACAAATACAAATACAACGCCACAACAGGCAAAATGCCCGACGAGGTGGCTGATGTTAGAAACCAAATAATCTAGGGCAAGGCTAAGAAATGAAAATCGCAATATAAATGTTAAGCTCTTCAAATCTAATTATTTACCATACTTTTCATGCTAATTAAGTTAATTAACTCATCCTACGGTTCCAGTAACTAAAGAAACGTATCTAGCGAGTGTGACTATTTTTTTGTTTATTTCTTAAATTTGTTCGAATTATTCATTAAATGTTGACATTTTAAAGCGATTGATGATATTCGTTTCCGTGGATGTTAAAATCTAACTTAAGGTATAGCGAAATAATTATTTCTATTGTGTGTTAACCCACGCAAAATGAGAGAACCAGGAAACATAAAAAACGTTACAGTAATTAATTCCGTTACAAAAATAAATGGTTATGTGTGAATGGGAGAAATAACCGCGGCGAGAGAAGTGAAAGTGAGAAAAGGTATGTGACATCGGGAAATCGAGGACGAGTCGACCAATTATAACAATGAGAGCGTCCACGATAATTAGCTTTCTGGTCTTGTACTTCTTGTCTTTTATTGCTTTTTTTCCGGGAGGAAAACCTGTCCCCGTTTATCGCTTTTCCGGATTACGAAAATGTACCTTCCTTTTTTGTTATTTTGTACGCAATACGGTCAAAGATTTGCTCTTTTGTGTTGCCGTTTGATTCGGAATCAACAGTGCAAAGACCCACGTTGTCATCCTTTGTTATATAACCAGAAAATTACTATTCTATACAGGGTGAAAATTTGAGGGGGTGTCGCAACCCTTGAAGTCGAATTTCCAAAAATGACATCAAAAAATATTTCGTTCAATTGCAAATAAAATACAAAAAATTTCGTGTCAATCGCATAATTTTTTCTTTCATAATAAAAGAAAGAAGTTAATGAATTATAGTGTAAACGTATACAAGAAAAAACATTTTGAACGCGATTTTCTCAACAGTTTTTCTCCTTACAGTTTTTGAGCCCATCCTTAAGATTAAAAAGCAACAGCTGCCCCAAAAATTCTGAGCGCATGTGTGTCCCCGATTGTGTGTGAAACACGTGTTACAAAACATGTTAGGAAAATGACATCTATAGAGTATCATGGGTAAACATTCAAACGTTAATTCCTAATTTTCAAAAATTTACACATTCGTGTTTCTGGCATAAGGGGGGCGATATAAGAAAAGCTAATGTATTAAATTCACAAGTCCGTATTAACATAAAAAAAATTCTTTTAAAATTACTTGTGAGTAGGGCTGGTTCATTTAATCGATTAATCGGTTAATCGATAAATTGTTAAAAATTTTAGTTGAGCTAATCAAATGTGAATTCGATTAAAATTTGTGAATTAATTAGATTTGTTTAAAAAACCGAATAGATGTCTTAAAATTATATTCCTATACATAACATTTCAGATACGCGACCATATGGAAGGGGTGACCATATTTCACGACCCTTGAAGTCGAACTTTCAAAAATTGACTTCAAAAACTATTTCATTCAATTGCAAACGAAATACTAAAAATTTCGTGTCAATCGGTTAATTTGTTCTTTCATAATAAAAGAAGAATTAATGTGAATTATAGTGTAAACATATATTCATTCATTGTAAATATATACAGTACAAGAAAACACTTTGAACGCGATTTTCGCAGATTGCCGTTTTTGAGCTCATCCGTAAGATTAAAAAAATTGCTGCCCCAAAAATTATGAAATTTTGCAGAAATGTTTATTCTCAACATGTGTTAGTAAAATGGATCTCGGATTTAGCAATTAATTAATAGGAAGTATTTTTAAAAAATGTTGAATTTAGATTTTTGAAATTTATATATTTTTTCAAACTTTAAAACTTTATAAAATTCTAATGAATGGTCAGATATCCAAGTTCGATATTCATTTTACTAACACATGCTGAATAAACATTTCTGTGAAATTTCAGAATTTTTGGTGCAGTTAGTTTTTTTTTTTTTTTAATCTTACGGATGAACTTAAGAACTGCAATTTGAGAAAACCACGTACTTTTTCTAAAATAGTTTTAACACGCAATTATAGAACTAGTCAAGATACGACTTCTGAATAATTTTGACATGGATAACAAAATTCCAATTTGAGTTATAATAAAAAAATTAAAAAAAAAAAACGCTTTCTAGAATATTTGCTGAGATATTTGAATTCCAAAATCACTAAAAATGAGTGAAGGAACCGCATAAGTTCATTCTATTCTTCGTATGCTGTTCTTTCACTCATTTTCGGCGATTTTCCGATTCAAATATCTCAGCAACTTAGAAATATGGAATTTTTTTTGTAGTTCCCAGAAGAGAGCCAGGGTAATAATTTTCTAACTGAAAGTTAGAGGACAGGGGGACCGTATAAAAAAAAGTCAAATTTTGTATCATATGTGGCCCGTACTGGAATAAATGACACATCTAAGATGGATACGTTATTGAAATACTTCTTCTAATTGAAAGTATGTTTCTATAGCCAACGGGGTTTAGGAGTTATTTGAGGTTAAACGGGTTCATGTTTTCACCCTCTATAATTCAAGACAAATTCAATTATTTTGTATTTTTGACGTGTACCTCTCAAAAAGTTTTTTTTCCCTTTTTTTCAAAGCAGTTCTTTCGTTTTTAAGTCCGTAAGTGCTTTCTGTTATTATAAACGTTGAAAGATTTTAAAATATCAGGAACAAAATACTATAATAATAATGTTATAATAGCCCGGGTCATCACCGTTATCCACATGCAGTAACGTTTAGGAAAGTAGAAACGCGTTGAATTAAAAATGGAAGTTATCAAACAATAGAGCATTTGAAGGTGAAAAGGGTTACAACATATGATGTGCAACATAAAACACATCTCATATACTGTATAAATTTTTCCAAATTATGGAATTGAGCTTTTACGAAATTGAAAAAAAAATTAACATGTTTCGAGATTGTGAGAAATAAATTAAACTAGAACAGGACGAGGGAAACTGTATGATGACGATTGACTTATAAGTATCATTGGTTTACAAAAAAAATACTATTTGAAAGCTTTTTTTTAGTTTTGATTACTGATTTTTATATTATTTTTAATGATGATTCCAAAAATGCACAATCCATTTTTTTTTTATATCACATAACGTTTTTTTTCCCCCACAAAACGATTTCATATTTTGGGGAAAATTACTCAAATCGAAATATTTTGGAATTTTTATTTTCATTTTATCACCTCATACTTCACATTTATATTATAGGCTCTGTCATTATAATGATAGGCCTAAAATCATTGAATTATCTTTGCCAAAGATTTACTGTATTTAATCATAACGCAGTTTCAATATGATTCGTATGCTTCTTATGTATTGCCATTGAAATTTGATTTTCACTTTATCTCAAAAAGTAGAGCCCACTTCTGACAAAACCAATGACAGATTCGGAATCAGTGCTCAAAAATCACCACATAAAAGTCACTAGAATATTTTTGGAAATGATTTACTATATTTGTTTATAATGCACAGTTTCAATGTGGTTTGTATGCTGCTTATGCATTTTACCATTGAAATTTAATTTTCACTTTATCTCAAAAACTATACGTAATGGAATTTTTTAATTATTTTTCCAGTAATTAGCATCCAAAAAATTATAAAAAACACTAATTATTTTTAAGAGAGCTTTTTCATCGCAGACATGCGTATTATTTTGAGGTGTGTTAAATTAATAGATGATGATTAATAATGATAAATATTTTATCAAATATTTTTAAATAAATATATTATCAAAATATTTTTAAATAAATGTATTATCAAAATATATCTATATAAATATTATAGAAGTGTAAAAATCCGTAAAATCATTTCTGTTTACGTAAAAAGAATACGTATTTTTTGCTTGACATTATTCTTAGTCAAAAAAGTCTAGACACATTATTCAAAGTATCATCTATTTCTAATCATTATTTCACAATCGCTGTTATCGATATCTCAAGTTTTATCCGTGTTTTAAGGAATGCAACATCAAATAAAGCAACTGTAAATAAACATGTCATATTTCACCTTTCTGTAGAATCATTACAACCGAAACGTTACATTTTTCACAGGCAATTACGAGACTTAATTTAGGTAAAAATTCAGAATTAAAAATTATCAATTTAAATAAAAGTGTTGTATATGAAATATATTACATTTAAATAACAATCTCCAGTTTATATAGATCAGAGAAATTAAATGAATTATTTTTTTGTTGGATGTGTGAATGAGTATTTGTTGTCGAAGCGACAGGGTAAGCTTGTAACAGAGGACTGCTTACTACCGGACTGAAAGGTAAGTACAGGGAATAGCTTTTTCTAAACTTTCTACGGATCCAGACGATAATTTGTCGTCTACAGTAATTAAACTGGAAGAAAATGGAGAAATATTTCAGAATTTTATGACTAATATGGTTGTATCCTTAACCCTGTATGGTTTCACCCCCATGAAAACGTATTGAAATTTTTTTTTAGAAAATGCGAATGCAAATGGGTGTTGTTAGCATATTTTCAATTGAAGCAATACATAAGCACATCAATTTAATTAACTGGAGTGGATTTTCTATATAATTAGATAAAATGATTAAGAGTAAAATAAGCAGTTTGCCCTGATTTTAATATTACAGTATTTATAAACAGATAAAATCGTGCTTAGCAAAGCTGGTTAGTTTTTACCTCAAAATTTTTTTTTCAATAACGTCAATTTGGTGCGATTTCATAAATCTTTGAACGCGTAAAATTTCAGCAGCTCTCGAAAAATGGCACCGGCAAGAACACAAAATACGGCTGTGTAAGTACAATACTTTTTTTTATGAAAGTATTGTACTTACACAGCCGTATTTTGTATTGAAATGACATTAAAAGATGTACTCACTAAAATAACAAAAAAGTTGAGAAAAGTAAGTGGTATAATCAGTGGCCAAAAAATTAGGAACGCCCTCCACTCAAACTTAAAGACTAACAAGAGTCCCCTTTGATTGCGCTGCAAAACCGAAAAAAACGGGCTAGAGAATGCCGAAATTGGACACTTGATGAATGGAAGAACATTGTCTGGTCTGACGAGTCAAGATTTCCTCTCCATGATATTGATGGCAGGATTCGTGACTGGCGCAAGTAGCACAAAGGCATGGATCCGGCATGCCACATGACAACTGTTCAAGCGGGTGGCGGTGGAATAACGGTCTGAGGAGCATTTTCCTGGTATATTCTTGGTCCCTTATTTCTATTGGTAACATCCGTCAATGCCACCGCCTACCTCCACATCGTTGTTGACCACGTACCCGTTTATGGACATAATGTTTCCTAGTGATGATGGTTATATCCAGCAGGACAATGCACCCTCCCACGGAGCTGGAATTATCTCAGATTGGTTTGAGGAACATGATTCAGAGCTTCAATTGCTTCAATGGCCACCTAAGTCAACCAATTTCAACCCAATTGAGCATTTGTGGAACGAGTTTGAAAGCTCCGAAATCTGAAAGAATTAAGAGCTGCCATTTCGTTAACATGGTCTAATATTCCTCCTTGACGGTTTTAGCAACTTGTAGAGTCCATGCCTAGAAGAATATCTGCTGTCATCAAAGCTAGAGGAGGTTCCACGCGATATTAGTGGTGAGTAGCAGGGTGTTCCTAATTTTTTGCCCACTGGGTGTATATTTATATATACACGGGACCATACAGGGTTAATTCTTCCATAGGCCAAGGTTTCATTTAATTTTTATTAAAAAAAATTAGAAAATATTGATTTTCACGTTTTGGCAGCAACCAATACCGTGGGTTATTTTTTGTCGTATTTATTTGATTGGTGCTGCTATAATCGGTTCTATCTCCCGGAAAAGGAAATAAAATATATGATGATTTTTCTTTTCATCTTCACATTTAGTTATTTTCATGCCTGCCATATAAATACAGTATTAGGTTGTATTATTATTATTTGGCTACAGCTTATTTTTTTGTTCACGTCGGTGCTCCTCTGGAAAATTACTTTTTTGTTGTATGTGAATGAGTATTTGTTGTCGAAGCGACAGGGTATTGCTTGTAACAGAGGGCAGCTTACTACTGGGCTGAAAAGTAAGTACACGGAACAGCTTTTTCTAAACTTTCTACGGACCCAGACGATAATTTGTCGTCTACGTCTTTGTTTTGACGCTGCGACATTGAACTCATTTTTTTTTTATTATTCTTGTTGTTACTCTCTTTGACAAATGCATAACGAATAGATTAGAGAATAGTGTTTCTCAACCTGTCTGAACACAAAGACCAGTAAAATGGCTGAAATAATCCGACGGACCACCAGCTAAAAGTGCTATTGATGTGGCCATATTACCCGTAATTTACGAGACATTCCTGTATTTGTGACCGTAGTACCACTTTATTCAACGAAGCTTTAAGTTGAATTTGTAACCTTCATTAAATTTGTGAATGTGGATAATTTTCATAAATTGTAAATCGTGTCACATGATATAGTAATTTATGTCACATGATACGGCAATAAATATAAATATTCATCTCTCTTATCTGTCATGTTAAACGTTCAGTTTAATTCGATTTTAACAACTTTTTACTTTTAGACCACTGTCGATTTTTCAGCAATTTTATGCAGTAGTCGGTGATTTTGTCGATTTATTGCAACGATTCTGGTGACAATTTACAATATCGCGTATTTTATTGCCTTTAAGATATCAATTTAATGTATTTTGCTGTATTTAAGATCCCAATTTAATGTATTTTGCTGTATTTAAGATCCCAATTTAATGTATTTTGCTGTATCTAAGATCCCGGTTCCCTATATTTTTGTTTAAATAATCGTGTAGTTTTGTTCAAATTAACACCCTAGAAACATAAAAATACACTTTTTTTCCATGCGCTACATGTTCGTTTACTGTGATTTCAAAAAGACCCTTATTCTCACATCGTTCAGTGATTTTAGCAATAATTGCAAATTTGGTCGAAAATTTCATTTTTTTTTTTTTTGGTGATAGTCAGCCATTTCCCTTATTCAGAATCAAAATTTTGCGTATTTTTAGATGAAATATGGTCACCCTGAATGTGTAGGTCTAACTCTTTCATTAAATTATCCAGTCTGCCTTCGGATCACCTGAACTATCTTCGCGCGGATCATCTCTGGTCCACGACCATGGATTGAGAAACGCTGGATTAGAATACCATTTAATGAATCATGTAATAGCGGATTCTATTTAATATACCATCAAACTCTAATTTCTTGTCATATGATAATCTATTCAAAGTAGTGATTAGAATTTTAGTACAGTTTTCTATACCTATGCAGTGGTTCATGGTCTCATCTAAAGTGTCCGAAAGGTATGAAACTTTACGGTTGAATTTCACGTTCAAGTAAAATATGAGAAAATATTAGCAAAAAAAAAAAGAGGAGAATATTGCCCTGATGGCTGAACCTCCCAAAAATTATTATTTAGCTCCTCATGAAGGATGTTAATGAGTAAAGTTTGAGCGTTTTTCTATTATATCGAAAGAAATTTACCCCGTAATAACTGAATAATTTTTCACTGAGATATTAGTGATTGAAATCCTTAATTTTGTGTCTTTTTACATACTAAAATAACGATCTAAAATATTTCAGGACTTAAAATAGCAAAAATCACATAAATTTCAATCACTGATATTTCAGCGAATTTTCATTGTTACTGGGTAAATTTCTTTCGTTATAAAGTGAAAAAGGTAAAAAAATTTTACCAGTTTGCATTTTTTAAATGGGGCCGTATAGAAATTTCAACTTTTATATTTCGCATGATAATATTTTTTGGGAGGTTCAACTATCGCAATACGGATAATTTTTCACATCTTTCTAAATTTCAAAACCAAACTTAGAATTTTCATTTCGTTCGGACACTTTTAGTGAAATCCCCTGACTATATTTAAAAGGTATTCCAGTAAATTTTAAACATATTTTCTTGATGCAAAGGAATCGACTGCCTTTTTCCGGATCTCTCAAAGAAAAATATGTAAGATATTCATGTTGGTTTAAATAATCACCAAAAAAAAACATTGGTCACGAAGTTATTTGGTACATTTTAGTATACGGTTGTACATACTCTCTGTTTACGTCATAAAATATTGCTAACTCTCAAACTCCGCTAAAGGTAAGGACGAATATATAAGAAATATTAGCGAAATAAATTGTATCCACGGTAAGTGAATTTTTTAAATGTCAAATCAATTTACTTTGATATTTTTATAAACTGGATTTTTGATATCTTTAATTATGCAACATGTTTCAAATTGTTGGTTCATAGGACTATCTCTCCAACCGTTGACTTTAGAAGCAGACTTGCAATTACAAAAGAGTTCTTAAATGACATGCGGTTTCTTAAAATGTCGTAATTTATTTGAAGAGTCGTATATACATAAAAATATAAGAAAATTAACTTTTTTATTTAGACACCCAGTCCTAAAAACCCAATTAGAAAGTTGTTGCCCTGTCACTCCTGAGGGCGACAAAAACAATTTCACGTTTTATAAGTGCAACATTAGCTGAGATATTTGGATTCAAAAAATCGCGGAAGAGGTGGAAAAGAACAGCATAATGAGCTTTTCCGTTAGTTTAATGTCGTTCTTTCCCTCATTTTAAGTGATTTTTGAATATATATATATATATATATCGCAAATTGGAAGTATACTTCTAAAGTCAACGGTTGAAAAGATAGTCAATGGACAGACAATTTGAAACAGACTGTATATGTTTAATATCCTATTATCAACCATAATGTTAATTATAATCTAATATTCAAAATACACTGCTGGCCACCCAAATTGCAACACCAAGAAAGACAAGAGATATCGCAACAATATTTATTTTGTAGATAACATGTTGACCAAGCATCAAATGATTAAATTTATAGACTTCTGTGAAGTGTGGTTCCTGCCAAAATCAGTAGCCAGAGTAGCCGCCATTGTTTGAGATCACCGCTGCCACACGCCTCGGCATTGATTCAAAGAGACTTTGGATGTGTTCTTGGGGTACAGCAGACCAAGCAGTTTCCAAGCGTTGCCAAAGTTGATCTGGTGTGGCAGCTGGGGATGTAATCTGGGTCAATCGTTGAGCAACCATGGACCACATGTTTTCTATCGGCGAAAGATCCGGAGAGCGAGCTGGCCAGGGAAGCAATTCAATCCGGCGATTGACGAAGAACCTTTGGACAATGCGTGCCACGTGTGGTCGCGCATTATCCTGTTGAATTATGGCTGTGGGCAAGCCCTGAAGGTAAGGAAGGACAACTGGCTTCAACACCTCGGAGATGTAGCGCTGGCTTTTTAAAGTACCGGCAATGCGTACTAGAGGAGTGCGAGAGTGATATCCAATACCGCCCCATACCATAATACCCGGTGCAGGACCAGTGTGGCGGTGCATAACGCAGCTGTTCAGCATCCTCTCTCCACGGTGTCTCCAGATTCGAATCCGACCATCGTGGTGTTGCAGACAGAAGCGTGACTCGTCAGTAAAGACAATTTCATTCCATTGTGCCGTCCACATCCTTCTTTCATCGCACCATTGGCGGCGGAGACGTCTGTGGTTCTGCGTCAAGGGTAGACGAAGCAATGGACGTCTTGCGGACAGACCACTCTGCTGTAAACGGCGTCGAATGGTACGCGCAGACACTGGATGATGCGGTACAAACTGAATGTGCTGTGCTATGGTTCGTGATGTGGCTGAGCGATCCGTCACTGCCATACGCACAATACGCCTGTCATCACGTGAAGTGGTGCACTGAGGTGGATGCGATCGGACACGTCGGTCCGTCGTACCCTCCTGCATCCAACGATCACATATCCGCATTACAGTTGTTTGGTTTCGTCCAACACGACTACCGATTTCCCTGAAAGATAATCCACGATCTCGGTAGGCCACTATCCTTCCTCTGTCGAACTCGGATACTTGATCAAAAGATGATCGCTGTTTTCTACGAGGCATAATTGATCTTTTTTTGAAAAAAACCACAAGAAAAACACAATTGCCGTACTTCAAATCGTCGAAATCTCCAAGCCTTAAATAGCGCTTTGAAGTGGCGCCACAGGCGCGCGTGATGTGCGTCTGCGCTGAAATTCTAATCATTTGCATATCTCACCTCCGCTAATGCATGTTGTAAATTTCATATTATTTGCATGCTTCCTTCAGGGTGTTGCATTTACGGTGGCCAGCAGTGTATATAAATAAATTCTAGATGTTTGTAAATTGACCAAAATCAAAAACAAAATTTTATTAAAAAAATAAAATATATAAAAATGACTACTTATATTTATAGCAAAGCAATTTGGTAAAAGCAATAAAACTTTATCGCATGATTGAATAATTCAAAATACAGTCATACTTCGACTTACGCTATCCCGATTTTCTGTAAAAAATGCCTGGTTCTTGAATTCAGCAGATTTCGCAAGCATTACGGGATTACAGCTGCGTCACCAAGCACCAACTTCGGCCATATCGCTATAGTGTAATTTGCTGCAGTTAACGAGTTGGGTTGGAATTGAAGGCACCATCTACTAGTGATCACACCAATTTCGGCGCTTCACTTTATACAAAGAAACAAAAACTAATAACAAAATTATCCTGCGTTAACACACAAGAAGCTCCTTTCTTTCGATGGACCAAAGTGTCACCAAATATTGCACTACGTTTGACTTTGTTCATATTTTTTGAGCAATTTAAAAATATTAATGAGAATTTTTTAATTAAATCTACATTTTGTGATTGCGATTTTTTTGAAGACTTGTTTTCAGAAATATTTGTTCCAATTAACCACTATTTAATGTATTTGTATACAAAATTGCACCCCGACTTGCGAGAATTTGACTTACGTGCTTAGTGTTGGTCCCACCTATCGCGTAACCTCCAGGGTACTTATGTACAGGGTGATTTAGAAAAGCATCGACAAACTGAAAGGGCAATTCAGGTATACGGTAACAATCCAAAATCACATAGGTGCGCAAACGCCACCCGGAGCCGCTTCAGGGACTTACTGCGTCACACACTTTTAAAGCAATCCCGAACTTAGCAAGCATGAAGTCGCAATTCCGACACTATAAATACGTTTTACCGCACATACACTCAGAACACACATTCTGGCATGGACCGATTCGTTATAAATTCCGCATGGACTGCATACTTGCTACTATTACTTAACCGTACATGCACCTCGTACATATTCTCCTGTGGAATTTTTAACGAATCAGCACATACCGGAATGTGTGTATGTGTGGTAAAACGCATTTATGTTGTCGGCATTGCGACTTCATGCTTGCTGAGTTTAGGATTGCTTTAAAAGTCTGTGGAGCAACATAGACCTGTAGCGGCCTCAGATGGTGTTTGTACAGCTATGTTCCAATGTGATTTTTGATTGTTATTGTATGAATAAATTGCTCTTTCAGTTTGGCGATGTTTCCCTGAATCACCCTGTTTTAATTATACTGTGCGATGTATACACAAATTTTTAAGACTTGAAAGACACACTGTTTAATGAAAATGGTGTCGAGGTATGTATTTTTCGGTTTATTTTCTTCATTTTTTTACTTGATGTGCAATTTCATAGTTGAGTTGAATGGATAATGAAGCAAAAACACACAGAAAATAATGTAAACAAACTGGCAACCTCTAACCACTACCAGGAAGTAATCTCGTAGGAGGAAGTCTGTAGAAAAGATTAGTAGAAATGAAATTATCGGTGGCCCTAATTTGGTTCATTATAAAGCAGAAAACCCGCTCCCTCCGAATTAACGATGATGTTCGCACTGCGTAAACGATATTTATTACGAAATTTGTTGACTCATGGTTTGTGCATCCTGTACTAACAACTTTCTCTTTGATGAAGGGGCCTTGCCGTAGACATGTTTAGAGGAACAATCTTTCAAAATATGATTGGTATCGATATAATCTTCTCTCGTCGTGAACGTTTCGTCGTTGGCTACTAAAGACAACATATTCAACGGTGGTCAAATATGTGCGTCCGTAATCGTCTATTCATGATTTATGAAGTGAGAGCTTATAATTTTGCCAACATCCATGCTCAGTTAAATGGCAAATATATAGTTTACATAACAGAATGCGGAAGCACAGTTATCTGGGTGGTTAATACTCAAATGTTCAGATAAGCGTGTCTGGGTTTTAACTAGGGCTGGTCCGATTAATCGATTAATCGGGTCGGTTAATCGATTAATCGGGTCGGTTAATCGATCAATTGTTAATTGCAGTTAAAACTTTTAGTTGAGCTAATCGACTCGATCCGATTAAAATTTTATTAAAAGTTTGTGAGTTAACTTGATTTTTTGAAAAAACCGATTAGATGTCATAAATCATGTATTGGATAAGTAACCATATTTAAAATATTTAAATCAATATTTTGATGAAATTAGATTCAATGGAACTTGATGATTTCAGTTTTTCAAATTGAGTTTGATGGGCATTTAGAAGACAAAATCAAAATTTATCGTTTCCACTATGAACGGTACATTTTCCGTATTCTTGGAAGCATCAGCTCATCTCTTCACTAGAACCATTCGAGAGGAGTTTCTAGGAAAGCAAGCAATAGTATAATGGAAAGTAGTTTGGAAATCAGTGAATAATAACCAAAAATAGCCGATTTCTTTAGAAAAAAAAAAAGATCCAAATGAAGAAATTACAGAGGTTTTGGCAATTATGTTCAGCATATTAAATTGCCTTAATTTCTCTTAACCTATTCCTATATTTTTTTACATGTACAGAATAGGTGAGTGATATCGCTAAAATATAGGGTGGGCAAAAAGTCCGTAGAAACTTTAAAAATTCATAAAAACCCCGGAAAAATAACCGAAATAAAAAACGTTTTGCAGGGTTAGCATCACTAGGTCACGGGAATTTTTTTAAGACAGGAAAAAAACCCCTCAAAAAACAGCCAATAGGTGGTGCTGACATACACAAGTTAAAGAAAAGATACGCAAATAACGAACAGAATGCCTCCAAATCGTTTATTACAGCAGTATGTGTTCCACATGACCACCACCACAAGGGATAACACATTGCAGGCGAGTCACAAATCCAGCAGCAGTAGAGTGCAGAAAATCCACATACATGGTTTACAACGGTGAACTAATTGTGGATTAGGAGCGCAAGTTCTTATAACCGTCTCATTTGCATATTTCCACTGAAGTCGCTCGCAACAGCGCCACCTATCGGCTTTTTTTAAAGATATTTTTTTCCTGTCTTAAAAAAATTCCCGTGACCTAGCGATGCTGGGCCGTGCAAACCGTTTTTTATTTCGGTTATTTTTCCGGGTTTTATTAATTTTTAAAGTTTCTACGGACTTTTTGCCCACCCTGTATATTTTTATACCATCTTAGTATTATATGATTGCAAAAAATATTCGATTAACCGGTCGATTAATCGATTAAATTATTTTGATTAAACAGTTAAAAATTTTAATCGATTCCCAGCCCTAGTTTTAACCCTTTCAGATCTGAATACTCATTATTTTTTTGAATTTTCAAGATGTTTTTGCATTTTGGATACTCAAAAATACATTAACCTTTTTACGATCACGGGAGTAATATTACATCCGAACACCAGGGAAATAAATTCAAACAAGTTCTCTGAGTTTTCTTTCCTCTCTCTTCACCATCGCGAAGCTTTATAGTTGCACCCTATCCCTACGGAAGTTTCTCTTCCTTTTCCTCCTTTCTTTCTATACTCCTGTTAATAATTTTTTCCCACACATATGATGTATCTTCCTACTATATACATGTAAGAGCGAAAGAGAAAACGTAGGGTGAGGGCGAAAAGAGGACTCTAAAAAACTCCCTTTTATCCACTTTATCTATTATACTTCTTAATTAAAAAAATATATTTTTTTTCTTTTTCTAACAACATGCTGTTAGGTTAGCACCAGGTTAACAGATTTATCGCCGGTTCATCAAATAGAAATAATCTAAATTTCTTTCCGAAACCTTGTACGTGAAGTGGTTAAAAACAAAAATGTCTCAACAAATCTTCTTCAAATTTTCAATATTTTTTGTAAACAAATAATTCACAAATAATTCAAACAAGAAAACCCTGAAAGTTCAACTGAGTGCTGCCCTCTGATGAATGCCCCCCAAGTTCATAATCATTATATTTCTAAAGCAAAACTTATACAATTCTTTAAGTCAGGACTTGACTCCCTGAGGTTAAAAAAAAATTCTACAGGGGAAAAAAGCAGCTAGCACATTTGTGTATGCAAGGTCTGAAAGGGTTAATCTCATTCAGGGCGTGGACATTTGGTGAGCCATTTGAATGACATAAAATTTTGGGCCACCATCGAGCTAGCTAATCCTAGTTTAAAAAAAATGACCCCCGTGAGTTATGCAAGTACTTAACCCAGGGGTCTTCAACCTTTCACACACATTGCGGGCCAAGTTAAATTTTTCCACGAAATCCGCGGTCATGGACTCATGATGTAATATTTAGAGTTGTAAGGTGATATCCAGATTGGACTTGATGGAATGTACAGTGGCCTCTTAACGGATGGGCCAACTTTCTCCAAGCTAAACAGGGGGGTGCCAATTGAATACTTTTTATTCTTGACAGCATTATTCTAATTAACATTTACTGTATTATGTAATTGTTTCTAAAAGTTGAAACATTCCTTTCAAAAATGCTGAAATTGTTTCTTTCGAGGATTCCGAAATCATTTCAGAAATATTTTGAAAAAAAATATAGTTATAAAGATAATTCTCTTTCATTGAGGCGTTTTTCAGGAATTCTCTGATTTACCTTTCGGATGCCGAATTTTCACTCCCGAAATAAATTGTTTCAAAAAGTGTTTAAGCTACGGTCACCCGAATTTGTTTTTGACGACCATTTTTAATGAATTAAATGCACATTTTTTTACCAGTGAATCAGGAAACAATCTCACACAGTTCTAAATACAACAATACATTTCTCAGTAAGCAGCGTGCTTTAACAATATTTTTAAATTTTATCGTCTTTCAATATCAAATACTACGAAATAGCTGGCAGGCCACGGCAAAAAATTCCGAGGGCCACATTTGGCTTACGAACCATGCCATGAGTACCCCTGAATCACCTGAACGGTGTATCCAAATTTGGTAGAGAAACAACTTTCTAGAAGAAGTCCCGGATATACAATTTGAGATAAAGTCCCAGGAATATTTTTGTCATTAAATCACGAAATACAATGTATTTATAATTTTATAAACAACAGAATTTTCACCGATAAATCAATGAGTACATAATACTAAGTCGGTAATTGAGCTTTCGTGACAGGAAACAAACAGTGAATTTCGTACCAGTCGTATATAATAACATTGTTTTTCATGCACCGTACAATGTTCTGGAGATGAATTACCCGATCATTTTGTTGAGAAATTTATAACAAGATTTTTTAAAATGTTTATATTTTTTATTCCCTTTTTTATTTCGGTCTCGCATTTGATACTTTTGGCAACAACAACAACTACCAGTCATCGATCTTAAGCATAATAAAGCATCTGTCAATCCCAGCTGCGAAGTCACTAGCGACACAGAGTCTACTTGAACTTATAGACTGAATCTTCCATTGTAAAAATCTAAAAGGGGAAAGTGATCAGTATAGAAAAAGGAGAATGTTTTGTATTACTTTTATTATTTTCTTTTCTATAAAAACTCTGAAAGTAATCTCTATTCATTTGTCTCGATGAAGAAAACCCTGAAACTTCTTCCAAGATATCCGTCGAGACGAGAGAAAATACATAGAAAAAATACCCACCTTTTAATGTTCATGATTCCTTTAGTTATAAGAGAATTTCTATAGATTCCATTATTCTTCTGAGAATAATTTATCTTGGTAATGTATAGGGAAATAAAAATGTATCGTTTTCATAGAATATTTCTCAATTTTTATTCTTTGTAAATATGACTGAAATTTCTCTAGTGTTATTATACAGTATCAATCAAAATACACTATACAGCTTGTGTAGGAAGTTCTTACCCTTTTTTCTTATCAATCAATGGTCATAGACAAAAAATTCTGATTGCAAAAATGTTTCAAATGAAGCAACTGTTTATATAATGTTATAAATGGTTTGTCTGTTTGTAGTAATATAGCAAACAGAGTTAAGTTTCATCACCGTACGGAAAATTGAGCGAAATATTTGTATTCAAAGTTTGATATTTTTTCCAATTTTTTGGTGCTGGGAAGCCATCCTTTTAGCTGTCATTGAGGGGGTGGTTGTAAAAAATGTAAATTGGAATTATTAGAGGTTAATTTTTTTTTTCCCCTTTAAGTGTTACTCATTTGTGATTTTCTGTTGCATGGTCTAATAATTTTGTCACATATTTAGTCAGTGAAAATTAACGAATAAAATTAATTAATTATGTGTTTTCACGCAAGTAATTTATCAAATTGTATTATAATATTTTTTCTTCTTCAAAACAGTGGAATATCAGTCATGCTCACTCTATGTATCAGCAACATAAACCTTTTAGAAACCGATGTCTCATTATTTGGTCAAGTACAAATTCACCCATTTTGCTGTTCAATTTGGGAACGACCCCCGAATCACCTCTCAAACTTTAAAGTTTATTATCTGGGTCAATAACAATTCTTGTCGAATTGTTGAAATTTGAATTTTTGTTGAAAAAAAATTTTTTTAAACATATTTCAGAAAAGACGAATTTTTTCCGGTTATGAATATAGGGACTAGGAGAACCAATAAGAGTTAAATTTTGTAATATTTTCAAAAATTGATTTGTTTACATTAAAGTGTTATAATATGAATATTCACTCTATTTGAAACATTTTTACAATTGGAAGGTCTTATCTACGACCAACGATTGAGAAAAAAATGCCTGGGCTAAGAAACTTCCTCTTGGCACGCTGTATAATAGAGAGTGTATTATTAACACACAGTATATACTAAAAAAATGAACATCTAAATCCGTAAGAAATTGAGTTATGAGATGAAGATAACGCGTGTTTTTATTCTAATAAATATAGTACCCGGTACGTCTTCGAAGGGTTCTTGACAGTGTTGCCAATACGAATAAGTAAACCTTTTCGCAGATTTGAGCAAACACACTCGAGTTTCTGATGAAATACTTCTAGTAAAGTTTGCTAATTAAATTCGAATTTCAAGTGTCTTTGGCTAACATGGATGGATTCTAGATGGAATCTCTTTTGCACCGTCGTCGACGTTGCTTTGAGGAAATGTGTTGTCTAAGCGAGAACAACTGCTTATAAGCAATTATCGCGTCGCTTGTACGTGTAACAATCACGCTAGCGCAGTCTTATACAAAAGCTAGGTAATTTCACTAACTGTGATTAGACAGCTGTTCTGTAATGACTGTTTAAACCGGGGTTTTTCTTATTTAAACGACCATTATATTTATGAAACACGTTAAACGATAGGGCGGTTAGTTTTGTTTCGTGAAGGGGAACATTGAATCAAAAATGCATTACGAAAGCTCTTTTCAACGCACTCGTGATTTGTCCTTGGGACATTTCCTTTTTTTATCATATTTTTTCATTAACGATTGAACAGAGTATGGGTAAAAGCAAAGGCCTCGGTTAAGCTTTTTTTTTTAACGATTGCTTATATTTACTGACGTTTCTGTACTCATGGGGATTGGTATACTTCAACAGCTCGTACACGTCCATATTTTACCATGTAAGTACTAATTTTACGTCTGTAAGAATGAATTTCTTCGATATTTCAAACCACTTAAGTAAATAAAACTCTTTGGAGATGGTTAAGTAGATAGGCGTAGCGCCACTTTTAGAAGTCTTCGTGCGTGATAAATTCAGGAATACATATATAAGGATTGATACGATGAAAAACGTTCGAATTAATTTATTTACCCTTTAAGCGGCATTGACGAGATATCTCGTCTCCGCAAAAACCTCTTATTTTACCATTGAAAAGCCCAGATACGTAAACCTTGAGACATTCGAAATAGTTTTAATGGTATTGCATTTTTTAGCCAATGTTTTTGGAGTGCAAGAGATTAAAAATATGTAACCTTACAACTGAATGTGTGTTCAGCTCTTTGTCTGTGACCTTGATAGAGATTTTACAATTGGCACATTTTAGTAACAAAATTATGCGCTTTTTTTGCCGCGTTTCTTCTCAACATTGTACAGGTTTGGTGAATTATACTTAGTAATTATAATCTATGCCACACCACCTGATGAACCATGCTAAGTGATCAATCCCACCAAGTACTTCGATTAAAGTTGTTAATATTTTTCGCAAATGGTGGAACATGGTGCACCTCGGAACAGTATAAAACTGGAAATTTTCCTAGTTTACATCGAAATGCTCAATTTACACTAATTTTTAATATTTTATTTTTTTGCCATTAAATACAATTTATATATTTTAAATTTTATAGTTCTATACTTCTTTCCTATAAAAAATTCAGCTATACCCATTTCTTCTCTTCCATTCACCTTCGGTTATTCCCTCCAGTCAAATTTGTTGGAAAAAACATAAAGTTTACTGTGAGGGATGCGTCTAACAAAAACTTTTACCAAATGAATTTCCTTAGGCGGACGGGTGAGAAAATATTTTATTGAGATAAGACGGCTTACTCTATGTAAATAAAGAAGGCAGGGTTGCATGTCTCCAGTGGTGTAGATGGTAGCATGCTTTCCCGGTATACAAGAGGGCCTGGTTTCGAGTGCCGGCGGAGACGCGGTGACTTTTCTTTCCAAGTTCACTTCAGCATAATATCCGGAAAGTATCAGTTTCCTCAAAATATTTTATTGTTCATCAGTGCTAGATATAGCAAATGTTTATATCACGGATGCTGTATCTCTAGATATCTAATGCAATCACCTAACATCAAAAGAGCTGACAAAGATTCGAAAACATTTTATTTTCCTTTCTACAAGTACAATGCAGAATAATTATGCATTTCATCAAAATAAATATGTTCCCACCTCCATTGTTGTTACTTTTACGTATATATGTTACCGCTAAAGTGCAGAAATCAGTTATTCTACAGATTAGCTAGGTGATGTACACATTAACTGCTTTTGAGCTTTTTTTAGCGGTAACATTTATATTAATAATCATATTTGTGCCATTATTTTGATATTTTTTATCTCAATATATGATTTATATTAAAAAAATACTCATTATTTTTCCAGCAATATTTGTATTTTTTGTCTTTGTAATTTTACCCTATTTCAAGGTACAACAGTGTATGCTTCAAGGTACAAGACCCCTTGTTGTACCTTGAAAAATTTTTGTCTTTCCAAAAATCCATATTTTATGATTCCAGGAAAAAAGAAAGGTAATTTGAAATTTACATGATGTTTCATACAGTATATACATACTAAAAATGAATTTAGCGAAATTTTATGATAAAATCGAGATCTAGGAAGAAAAAGTTTGAAAAATAATGGGCCAAGGTATGTCTCCCCTACTATGTACCACTACTTAACCGCGCATGCATATCATAAACATTCTTCTGTGAAATTTGGCATTGCAGCACACAAATCCACCTAAGTATTTCTCTTCTCCTTTAGAAGTTAGAAGCCTGTGGAGACTTCTTCTAACAAACATAAGTACATTCTGGCTGCCTCATATAGATTGCTAAGGGGCCGTTGAAGTATTACGTCAGCAAATATTTAGCCAGTTTGGACCCCCTCCGTTAGCACTGCCCCCCCCACCTCCTAACGCATATTGGTGGGATCAGAAACGTACGTGGGAGGGGGCATAGGGGACTCGTGCACCTCCCCACAGACAAAAAAAATATTTTTTTAATGTAAAAAACATTAAAAAAAATTAAAATTCCGAAAGAAAATACCTTTATATGTTCTAATCGATTTCTGTTAATTTCAATGCTATTTGAAAGGTAAGAACTCAAAATTTCTCTTTAAGAAATTCATTGCGACCCACCCTTTAAGCCATATATGGTAAACCCTTGACCCGCACACCAAATGTGGCCCTGAAGGTTATTTGATGTGGCTTGCCCACTCAAACCCAATTTTGTAAAAATGAACTAAGCGGCACATTTACATCTCAAATGACCCGTGGCACAATTCCAGAGCATTTAAGTGGCCCGTACCACATTCAAAAATCTTTTAAGTAACCCGCGACACAGTTCCAGAACACTTAAACGATCCGTGGCACATTCAGAGATCCCTTGAGTGACATGTAGCCCAATTTTAGAGCACTTAAGCGGTCCCCCAGTGCGGTTCTACATCAAGTAACCCGCAGAACATTCGTAGATTATTTAAGTGATGCGTTGCACAGTTCCAGAACACTTAAGCGGCCCGGACACATTTCCTGAGCATTTGAAGGATCCATGAAACCTTTAGAGATCGCTGAAGTGGCTCTGTAAGGGATTTATCAATAGGGTGAATGTTAGTTCGGGTGCCCAGAAACTAGCGAAAGATTTTTCTCGTTTTTGGCGCACCGAGTAAGATGCCATTAAGAATATTTCATATTTTCATAAAGGGTGGTTGATGACGTAAGCGTTATCCAACCCCCCCCCCCCTGTCATCAAAAGTCACCAAATCGGAAACCCCCTCCCTCCATCGATGCTAACGTAATACTTGAATGACCCCTAAGCTCAATTTCTTCCACACAATGCACTACATATTTTCGTTAGTTTGAATAAATTCACTAGAACGGTTTTTTCTCTCTCATACTTTGTGTAATCGAAAATTATTTTTTAAAAAGAAGAAGAAATTGGGGGTATCCTCTGTCATAGACACGGCCGCCAGTTTTGACGTCAATACATTTTTTGTGCCTTGAATCGCATGGTAGGTATTGAACAAAAATTAATAAACCTACTTTACCGCACACCAACTCCGGTCATATATCGTCACACGGCAATTTCCAACCAGTGGAGTTGTGTGGGAAATAAAGGTGCCGTCTACCGGTGGTCGCCACAGGTTCAGTATGTAAAGAACTTGTTCCTGACGTTCTACGCCCGGACTTGAACACGTGGACCTTGACGATAACCTTCATAGGGGAAGACAGCATCTTACCACTGCGACACTCGTTCACTAACTAAATAAACCGAGCACGACTAGGCTCTGTCGCACCAGCCATATAAGCTCTGCACCCCGGAGGGCGTGGTTGTGCCGGAAACACTGGAGTTGGCTGTCCAGCCGGGTAAGCGAGGGAAGAAGAAGAAAAAAAAGAAAGAAAATAATAATGGGAAACTAATGATAATAAATAATAATGAAGGGCTAGCTGTGGGCTCTTGGCTTCTTTTCTTTTGAAGCTAGTACTTCGCCACACACCAACTCCTGCCATATCGCTATACGCAATTTATTGCCTTGACGAGTTGGGTTGGAAATGAAGGTGTCATCTTCTATCGGTGGTCACCTCAAGCTCGTTTTAGGGAGAATATTTCTTTCTATATTCTTCCCCGGGTTCGAACCGTAGACCAGACGGCAATCGTCACGGTAGTAGATGAGCATCTTACCACCACGCCACTCGGGCGTTTGCGCAGCTAGTGTACTTTCTTTTCCCTTTTTGCCGTGTGGTATAAGCGGATCATGGGCTCGGCATCTTTTGCTGTTATGTCGGGGGGGGGGGGGTGGGTTTGTCAACTATTTTATCGGGCTAACTGGTGGGCACCGTGTTTCTTTTCCCTGTGGTGCAGTTAGTGGGCCTCTGCATCTTTTCCCATTTTCTAGATTTTCTATTCTCGTGAGTTTCCAGCTGCGGGTTCGATGGTCTGGCGGCAGATGTCGGCGGTAGATATCTCAGTAAATCGGCGCCTGGTGGATAGCCTCGTCGAGCGCATTAGTGGTGACGGTTTTTGTTGCGTCTGCTCGACTTCCAGTCTCTCTGGACCCATATACCTGGCTTTTTCTGGGTTGTTCCCCAGGAATGCAACAAGATCTGCCATTTTTCTCGTTAGCTCAGGTCTGTCCAGAATATTCTTTGTCCAGGCTGTGGCCAACCTCTCTTCTGGTGCGTTGAAATGTAGGTGTGCCGTGTGCAGGCAGGCTGTTGCCCGGTGCCGTCATGATGCATGTGCCTACCCGAGCACGACCCGGGTTTCTCAAGAGAAGAGGGCCTCCCAAAAATAAGATGTAGTTGAAATTTTCGAGAGTAAGCATGTAAGTATCCCTCACGGGATCCTCAGAAAAATCAATTGGCCCGGAAGCCCATGATGCTCTTAAGACGGAGCTGGCTGTTGCATGGTGCATTTCAGTGCTTATCTGGCTGCATCCGCATCTGTTTGTCGGTACCACCTTAAACATTCGCAAGTTGGCGGCAAAAGGGCCATGCCCTGTAACGAACATGACACTCTCCCTTCTTTATTCATTCATCTTGTATTTGACCCGTGGTAGTATCTCGTGTGTTGACCTCCCTGGTTTGTCGGTGGTGTCCCATGATTACTGCCACTCTTGCATCATATCTCTCCATTGGGTCGCTTTGGCTGCAGAGTGGGAGAGAAGTACTTTGTCTATAGTCGTTCTATCTCTTGTCGCCTCCTTATCACATCTGTCGGCCTTTTCATTGCCCCTCAGGCCTGCATGCACTTTGATCCAAGACACTCAAATGTGCTGGTGCCTGTGGAACAATTCTCTGGCCTTTCTGACCGTTCTGTGTTTAGTCAAGGGGTTCTTTATCACCATCAGACTTGAGAGACTGTCCGACCTGACATGTGTCGGAGTTTTTAGTGTGGCTGCATCCTTAAGGGCATGATACAACGCTAGTAACTCCGCTTGGAAGACAGCGTTCTCTGCTCGCAGCTTGCACTTCTAAGTCTTGAGAACGGTCTGTTGTGCTGTCCATATATAGGCCGCTCCTGTTGAGCCCTCCACCTTGGAGTCGTCCGTATAGTACTCTATTTTAGTCCGTCTAGTTTAGCTGTACCTGTTATCTAAGTAGTGTCTTGGATGGATGGGTTGACCACCCGACACAGTGGTGGGTACTGACTTAATGAAATGAATATCATGGATATCATCGGATTTGTCTTTGGAATATCTATCAAACGATATCATTGTCGTCTATTTGCGTTGTGAACTTCCCGAGATATATTGAAAAACAGTTTCGTTGCGTATGTGGTCCGCAAGCCTGGTGCGCAGACCGAAAGAGGTATTGAAACCGTAAAGGTATCATTAGATTTTTCTCAAACAGATCTACCTGCAGACATCAAAAACACTGATATATTATGAATACTTTCTGAAGCAACGCCTCAACATTCGATTTTTACTCGTGAGCTGTTCATGAAGTTTCTATAATTATCAGCTCAATGGCTCAAAGGTAAACGTGTCTCCTATTTCTTGACAAGCCAAGCAAATATATTCAACTTTTGCATTATGGAGCGAAATACCATGTGTAGAGGAGACATATTGCTGTTCATTCTTCAACAATGATAGAAAAGTAAGTTGAAAAATAATAAATGACATTTTTATACTATTTAAATCTATGTAAATCATGTAAATACAGTGCGTTGTTTGAAGTGCAACATCTCATATTTTTTAAATATTGACAATTTTTTTTGGCATGTGATAGCATTCTGGGTATTTCATTTGCTTGATATAACCCCTCAAAAATTTTCTCCTCTGGATATTTCAATACTTGCCAATTAAAAGACGCATTAACGTCAAATCAACACGCTTGAAGAACATATAAAAGCTATTCAATACAGCTGTCGGAATTTCATCCTTGCCCTTCTTGACATCTCCAATTGGTCCGTTGTTTCTAGACATATCAAATACGAGTATTATTTTTTCAGGTACACTGGCAGTTCAATTGTAAAAAGTTCTTGATTCGAGGGACGAAGAGACGGGATTCTATTTACTAATGGTATCGCGGTGAATGTTTTTTTTGTTTCTGTTATAGCATCAACGCAAGAGTCTGCTTATTGAATCATATGATCATTGCGGCATCGGAAAAATTCTTCCAATCCAGCAATCCACTTGTCCATCGATCGCACTTCTCTTAGCCGGATTATTATTTTATCTTTATTATTTTATTTATTTTTAGTATATCTATCTCTACTACATCTGGACGTCTGCCTGAAATAAAAGAAAAAGAAATAAAAATCTTAATCCCATATATAACAGAGACACGTTACTAACATGAAAGCTTTCGTGGCTCCATCTTTTCTTCTTCGTTTTTTCAAGAATTCATGTGAATTCCAAGTTACTTTTCAATTTCTTCGCTAGGATATATATATACGTAGATGCTTTTCTTCGGTACATTAAACTTATGAGATTCTTACATCGAGAAGATACTTTATTTTTTCTCTCTCCTTGAAGAAAAATATCACGTTCAAAAGTGGGACTATCTTAGATTCTGAATTACTGATGCATTTATATATTCGAAAAGAATTCCATTTTTTCCTCAGACTTTTGTATCGAATGGCACGATTATGTGAGGATATATTAAATAATGTCTTTGATATTTTTCCATTATTCATAATAAAAAAAAACAATTTTGCTTTATCGCATGATAAAACGACGTAACAGTAAAAATAAGTGTTTTTTTTTATGAATGAGAACGTGATTTTAGTATAACCACAAATCTCGTTGTCGACTCCTTGAACGCATGTCAACAAGATCACGTAGATAACCTTCGCTTTAAGCAATATACCAAATTTACGTATTTCCAGGAAAATGCATTTGATTACTTTCGTTATATACGTATTGTTCCAAGAGTGATTTTCATTACATGCAATAAAATTATTTCTCGCTATTACGTGTTGGTTCTGATGGTTTCGAGACATTCGAAAAGTTTAGATAGTGGGAAGCAATATATACAAATACAACGCCACAACAGGCAAATTGCCCAGCGAGGTGGCTGACTTAAGAACATCATGGATCCCCGAGTTATTTTTGGAGGCCCTACCTACTACTTCTACACCACACATGCACCCCCCCCCCGCGGAACCCCCAACGAATCGGTACATGCGGGAATGTGCGTGTACGTGTAGTGAAACCTGACGTGAAGTTTTTGTTTCTCTGTAATGCTTGTTATGTGTAGTGCTGCCATCTGCCACCAGTTTTTCTAACTATGAGTGAAGTGTTATGATTGAATGATTTACCGTTGTAGGACTGTTGCTCTCTGTGGCGAGACTTTTTAACGGGGAGATCGGCTCGCATTTGCGCCTTGAAGTTGGGAACCACAGAAAACCAACTTCAGCCGACCACCACTGTGGGGTTCGAACCCGGATCCTCGCATCGCGAGTCAATCGCTATAACCACTCGACCACCACAGCGGCCATGCAGCGATGCGAGAGATTTGAATAATATAAATAAAGTCAAACTCGGTTATAACGACATCAGATTCCAACATTTTGTCGTTATAACCGAGGTGCCGTTACAATCGAGGTTGATGTCTTTCCAGACCCTTTATTGGCGAAAAACATAATCAGAAGTACTCAAATACTTTACATAAATTTTTATTCCTTTATGATTAGGCCTACCAATTCGATCGATAAAAATATGGGAAATCGAGATAATATTAATACCCGACGTCACCGATTCTCCCCAAACATATAGCCAAATAGCGACGTAATTACAAAATATTGTTTATAATTAACTTTTGGCAAGAAAAACAATGCTACTGGAAGAAAATGGGAGATCGGCAAATATGTGTGAGATGAATATTTATCGTCATATTCATTATCACACAGCTTATAAACATAGGCGGGGTAGACTCGAAAGTCTGTGGGGGGGGGGAAAGCAGGATGATGATTTCTGGGGGGGGACATGAAGTTGATGCCAATTCATACATACGCATATACATTAGCTCAGTCGGCTCCACTTTGGACGGGTAGGTATCTCCGGTGATGCTTATAAATCATGCAAACTTCCTTCACTCATGATTCCAGTAAAGATTAGAAATAAAAGTGAATTTCGTTGAAAAAACGGGACATTTTTTAAGGACAAAGTTGGGAAGGGCAAAATACGGAAATGTTTGGTATAGTGGTGATGTCAATGAACAAATCGAAACGTCAAACATTTAAATGCAATAAATCATTTTTTTTCGACGTTAGGTATAAATAGAATAATAGACGAGCATTCCCTGGATGTGATCAGCGCTATCTTAGGGTAACTGTCATTGAAACGGAAACGAAAGAGAAAAAATTTGTTGTTGTATCAAAAGTGATTGCTTTTCATCGACGTTATAGCCAAGGTTCATTAATATTATTCTCTATGGGAATCAGTCCGGACCACCAATTATTGACGTTATAGACGAGGTTTCGTTACAACTGAGTTTGACTGTAGTTATAAAAGAAAATATAAAGTATTCAACTAATTAACTGAAAACTTTTTTTGGAAAAAGAAATATTTGAGCAATCAATGTTTCTTTTAAGTATCCTCAAAAGTTAGTTGAGAATATTCATAAAAATTATCTTTCACTACCACTAGATGCAGTAGAGGGTGAGCAAAAAGTCCGTAGAGCAACTTTAAAAATGAATAAAAACTGGAAAAATAACCGAAATAAAAAACGGTTTGCAGGGTTAGCATCGCTAGGTCACGGGAATTTTTTTAAAACAGGAAAAAAAACCCTCAAAAATAGCCGATAGGTGGCGCTGGTACGAGCAACTTCGGTAGTATGCAAATGAGACGGTTATAAGAACTTGCGCTCCTAATCCACAATCAGTTCACCGTTGTAAACCGTGTATGTGGATCTGCTGCACTGCTTAGAGGTACGGTTGGGATTTAAAAAATGCTCAAAACTTGTTCATAAACCACTCCGTATCAGTTTTGAGAGGGAAAATACAGTATGTCGTATAATAAAAAAATCTAAATTTTTATACGGTCCTCATGTCCTCTGAATTCCGATTAAAAAGTTGTTGCCCTGCCTCTCCTGAGACCAACAAAGTGTTCCATGTTTTTTAGTGCAATATTTGCTGAGTTATTAAAATAAAAAAATCGGAGAAAAGTTGGGCAGAAACAGCATAAATGAGGGAAAGAAGTCGGAGGAACAACTTTGGCCCACTGGCGAAATGTTGCTCTCCAAGGGGTTAGATCCGGCCAGAGAAAGTTGTTCCGGTAGAAAAGTATCAATACACACAACACGGGTTGACCATATTTCTTTCACAAAAAGGAATATCGTCAAAAAAGTTACCTAGGCAAAAAGTTGCTAGTTAAAGCTGAAAAAATTGTTAAAAGCAAGTAAAGCTGTCATTTATAGCCGAAAAAAATTGCTGCTTGAAAATCGCCAATCGCGGGAAATTATGAGAACTGCAAAGTACTGCCATGTAGCCTAATTCACTAAAAAAAACGTATATGTTTCAGATGAATACATTTATTTGATTATAGTTAATTATCATAGAGTCATAATTATCGTGATTGATGAATACGTCATGAAAATAGTTTTAATATTTGATTTCAAAAAAATTCAACTCAGCCTTACTGAGAATAAGGGAAAAAACAGGACATTTTATAAAAAGATTGGAATGACCAAAATTACGGAAATGTCCCGTAAAAACGGGTTATATGGACGCTTTATATATACGGTGAAATCTCGATATAACGATTCTCTGCGGATCAAGAAAAAATATCGTTGTAGAGAGGGGGGGGGGTTACCGTTGTATTGAGAGGTAGCATTTTTATCAGGTCCCCACCAAATGTATGCTGTTGGAATCTCTTCTGAATTGGCGTTTTTACTACCCCTAATATAAAATGCATTTTAAGCATTTGTTCGCAGCAAAACATTCTAATTCATTAGTTATTTGATGAATAAAATTCAGTTGGTTGCTACACCCTGTGAAGTTGTTTCCCCGCATAACAAATTTGCGTACAACACAGAAAGTAGCTTCGCGGCAACTTCATTAACTCTTTCGGACGGTAGATAGTGCACGAATACCGATGTTATTAAACTCCCTAGAAAGAACAGACATCGACGAAGAAGTTAAAAATATATTGAAGATTATTTTAAAGGAAATATAAAGAATATCATTGTAACGGTTTCAAAATATGCCCAAAAATGTCGTTATAGAGGTATTTATCGTAGACAGGATGTCGTTGTATCGAGAAGAGTTTAACATTAAACTTTTTTTCAATTCCAACGTAGAAACAATTTATAACTTTGCAATTCCAAACAAACAAGATTCGAAAAAATATGGTTGTGTGTAGAGGGATTTATCATTATATTGAGTATCGTTGTGTCGAGGTTTCACTGTGCAAGTTTCTGCCCAAAAATACCACATATCTGGCACTCGGACTGAAAGGGTTGTGCAACCCTGTTGCATAGTATCCCCAAGCAGGGGCGTAGCCAGAAATTTCGTTCGGGGGGGGGGGGACCAAAGTGATAAAACAATAGATTTGGACATCTTTTTCCCTTTTTTCGGTCATTTTCTCACAATTCGGCGGGGGGGGGGGGGACCAGAACCCCAAGTCCCCCCCCCTCGCTACGCCCTTGTCCTCGAACAATCACAAGGGTTCCCAATCTTAATAATCACTAAATTTAGTCCTAGATTTCTAACGCTATTCTGTCTCCTTTTACATTTTAGTGAAATGCCTTTTAAATCATTTGCACTTGGCAGGAAGTTGGCAAGATTTGTTTTTTCCTGTGTTTAGAGCTTAACATATGAGAGCATATAACGATGATATCTAATCTCATGTAATTCAAGGTTTATGACGAAAGGTTTTAAAAAGGCTATACCAAAATTTTTTTTGTTTCCTAATATTTTAGTATCTAATCCCAAGCACGTATTTTGTTTTTACTTTATTACTGCTTTTTCTCGAGAAAAAAAAAATCCTTATCACTTCTAAAGTAAATACACTATTATGCGTAATTTTTCCCTGAAACAACAACAACTCGTACTGACTTCCGAATTTTTTAGTTTCGAACAGAAATACACTGAAGAGCCAAAAAAACTGGTGAACCTGCCTAAAATCGTGTAGGGCCCCCCGCGAGCCCGCAGAATTGCCGCAACACGACGTGGCATGGACTCAACTAATGTCTGAAGTAGTGCTGGAGGTAATTGACACCATGGATCCTGCAGGTCAGTCCATAAATCCGTAGGAGTAAGAGGGGGTGGAGATCTCTTCCGAACAGCACGTTGCAAGGCTTCCCAGATATGTTGAATAATGTTCATGTCTGGGGATTTCGGTGGCCAGCGGAAATGTCTAAAGTCAGAAGAGTGTTCCTGGAGCCACTTTGTAGCAATTCTGGACGTGTGGGGTGTCGCATTGTCCTGCTGAAATTGTCCAAGTCCGTCGGAATGCACAATGGACATGAATGGGTGCAGGTGATCAGACAAGATGCTTACGTACCTGTCACCTGTCAGAGTCGTATCTAGACGTATCAGGGGTCCCATACCATCACCAGCTTGAACAGTCCCCTGTTGACATGTAGGGCCCATGAGGTTGTCTCCATACCCGTACACGTCCATCAGCTCGAAGCAATTGGAACCGAGACTCGTCAGACCAGGAGCGTGTTTCCAGTCCTCAACAGTCCAATGTCGGTGTTGTCGGGCCCAGGCGAGGCGTAAAGCTTTGTGTCGTGCAGTCATCAAGGGTACACGAGTGGGCCTTCGGCTCCGAAAGCCCATATCGATGATGTTTCGTTGAATGATTCGCACGCTGACACTTGTTGATGGCCCAGCATTGAAATCTGCAGCAATTTGCGGAAGGGTTGCACGTCTGTCACGTTTAATGATTACCGTCAGTCGTCGTTGGTCCCGTTCTTGCATGATCTTTTTCCGGCCGCAGCAATGTCGTAGATTTAATTTTTTACCGGATTCCCGATACACTCGTGAAATGGCCGTACGTGAAAATCCAAATTTCATCGCTACCTCGGAGATGCTATGTCCCATCTCTCGTGCGCCGACTATAACACCACGTTCAAACTCACTTAAATCTCGATAACCTGCCATTGTAGCAGCAGTAACCGATCTAACAACTATGCCAGACACTTGTTATGTTATATAGGCGTTGCCGACCGCAGCGCCGTACTCTGATTGGTTCCATATCTCTTTATTTGCATACGCATGCCTGCACCAGTTTTTTTGGATCTTCAGTTTATTTAGGTGTTCTTGGTGAATTTCAGTTTGATCTTTCCAATAATAGTTTAAATTTACTTTATGGAACTGCCGTGTCCTTTTTGAGCATTAAGAAATTTATCAGTAATATTACAAATATTACGGGCTATATCAAAAATCACTCTCTTTCGAGTTGCGAACCATTCGACTTACAAACTGGTACTCGGAATGCAACGTGAGGTTTCTTATGCAGTGAAACCTCGATATAGCGACACTCTCCGGATCAAGAAAAAAATCGTTGTAGATCGTTGTATCGTTATATCGAGAGGTAACATTATCATCAGTCGTGCCGCCAAAATTATGCTGTAGTTGGCATTTCTTCCGAATTGGCGTTGTTAGTACCACTATAAAATGTATTTATAAGTATTTATTAGCAAAAAAAAATTCAAATTGATTATTGAAATCGTTATAGAGGAATTTATTGTAGTAAAGAATATATTTATACCAAAAAGAGTTTTACATTAGACTATATATGCCAATAATATTCCAAACACCATTTGAAAAAATATCGCTGCAGAGAGACTTATCGTTAAATCGAGTATTGTTGTAGCGAGGTATCACTGCATATTTAAAGTATTTAATTCCTCTCGGGGATAAATTAAATGAGTAGAGAAACACATAAATAACGTAGAAATAAAATGTTGGAAGCAAACAATATTCTCTTGCAATTTCACAATAAACAAGCTCATTAGCGGAATCAAAACTCTTTAATAACTTCGAAGCCAATATTCATGATTATTTTTTCACCAAAAGTAAAAGCCTTTTATTTGGAAATGCATAGAAAATATAATTAATTATTTTTGTCTATGAAACTAACGACGTAGGATTCAATTTTCTATTTCAGACATAAACTCTGTAGAAGAAAAGAAAATCTTTTAAAAATGAAGAAATAGGATTACACAAATTATCATCATTCTCAATTAAATTTTACAAGTTAATACTTTGAAGAGATTAAAATTTATGTATGTATTCTTATTTTCGTTCTTATTTTAATAGTCTAATAATTAGATTTTCATCGCTTGAGCAATAAATTATGATTGGATGGGATGTTGAGAGGCGTACGAAAAATGGCATCTGCATCGTTTCTTCCCTATCCAGAGAGTGGGAAAAGTCCTGAAAAATATTGGTTAGTTTGCGTGTGAGCCCTGAGGAGAAAGAGAATAGTTGAGCCGAGTCTTAATCTGAGGCATTGATCGAGAAACGAATGAATTCCGGTACGAATCTTTGAGATGATGCTGTATAGAAAGAATTTCTGGGGAACATTCCTAAAATGAAGCATAAATACTGATGGATACCAATGGATTTTTGAGATTCGTTACCTCCGATTTTTAGCATGCAAGTTTTATTGCTATAACCGAAGGGGGTCATAAAAGTATTGAGACTTAAATTATAGAGATTATAATGAATGCCTATATTATCAAAAAAAGTCCTGTTCTGAACCAGAAAATGATGGAATTTGCTAACGTAATATATAACGAAGGGATGGGAAACAAATTGATTTGGGGAGACCAGCGCTGGGTTGGCATAGTTTTTTGTTTTTGTGATTTTTCTATTTTTTTCTGTAATATGTGACTGATGCTGCGGATAGCGGTACTGCTTGGCTACAAATTAATGATCAAAATAAAACTTAAATTGTATTGTATGCTCATTTCGTTGGCATTGTTCTGAACAATTTTGTTCAGAACTATGTCAACTTGCGACAGATGTGGGGCAAGTTGGCATGACCTTTGGGGTAAGACCTTTGGGGCATGATGGTTAATAGTAGGGGTTTCCAAATTCCCGACATTTTGAGGCCTTCGGGAATCTCGGAAAGGAAAATCGTATTTCCCGAAAAAAGGGGAAAGGGATTTCATGAGCAAAAAAAAGAAATCACATGCAGAGAAAAGAAGGCAAAAAGTATTGAAGGGCATTCATTACGCAATCATTCTGCAAGGAAAAGGAAGCCCTTAAGTAAAGCCATAAAATAAGGGGTTCCAATGACTGAGGAAAATACAAAGGTATTATGCACGTGTTTGACTTTAAAATAACAGGAGAGCTTCACTCTTTTTCAGAAATGGACGTACCCTACACATAGAATAATTGCGATAGCTATTAACGCCATAGCACATTTATAAATCACAAGTCCGAATCGTAACCATGTGTGTGTTTTTTTTATGTTATCTCCTACGTTATCTCTCGCGTTTCCACTTCCCCAAAACGGTATTAGGATATCATCGCAAGAAGATTTGCTAGTATATTTTGCACAAACTGGAGAGAGAAATGTCTCCCACCACGTTTTTTTCCTCAATCTATATATTCTTTCCCCCTCCCCTCTATTTCTTTCCCAAGCAACGCTATGCTACAGGTATAGAAGATCAATTAAATTTTCAACAAATATTCACCATTGATTTTTTTGAAAATCTTTTATAATCATCTTAAGTATTACTGCGTCACAAAACAGTGATTTTCCCGATTCGACCGATAATCATGTATGCTAACTACACTTCTACACTTATAAACGCTAGCTGGCTACGCTGGTGTGTTAGAGGGAAAATTACTTCTGAACTTTTTTAACTGAACGTGTATACAGGGTGATTCAGGCATACGATAACAATCTAAAATCACATAGAAACATGGGTGCGCAAACACCATCCGGAGCCGCTGCAGAGACTTGTTGCGCCACACATTTTTAAAGCAATCCCGAACTCAACAAGCGTTAAGTCGCAATTCAGACAACATAAATGCGTTTTACCACACATGCACTCAGAACACACATTCCGGCATGCACCGATTCGTTAGAAATTCTTCATGAGCTCATTTTGCTTCCAATATTTGCCTTTCCCTGATGCAAAAAAGCAGCATAGGCCGGTTACATATTAGCACAGCTTGACCCAATATTTCTTGGCGAATATCGGCCAAGAACAACAGAACCGTTTTTTCTATAACACTCTTCGTGTTGTGACTGTTGGCGTTCTCCGTCGAATGTGTGGCCAGACGGATTGGAAGATGGGTAAAGAAGGATGCTCCTTTGACTTGGGTTGGAAGCTGAAAGGTGCTCGACCAGCCTTTCAATACCTTCCAACCTCTAATTAATATTTGACGGCTATTGCCAATGGTGGGGCAAACCCACTACTTGCCCGTGGGGCGCATTGGGCCAGCCTTGACACAAGTGTGGTCACGGTTTAACATATATATTGTTTATTCATTAATAAAATCACCCGTCCTTGACGATTATTGTTCAAAAATGGCTAATCATGTGTAGAAAAACATCATTGCTTTTCCTGAAATTCGTTACACATCATGAGGAACGTCACGTTTTAAATGCGTTGCCCACGAGACTGAAATGTGTTTACGCCATTGCATGACATAACATGTTTAAACAGCAGGTTATTTATTTCCATACATCTGCATCAAAGGCATTAAGAATAGAAGATTCTTTATTCGATTTCTATATCTCGGATATCAAAATAATGAAATATTAATGCATTCCATGTAGAGAATAAAATTTGACATAAAATAATTACGTATTTATTTTCGTTCAAATCTTATTATTGTAAAATATGACGAATATAATCCTAAAATATTTATAACACTCTTATGATCATGAATAATCCCCTTGTCTTGAATCATCGTGATAACAAGAAAAATTCTTCAGCAAACATCGTGAATGTCCAAGGATCTCTTACGTTAAGTAACTTTGTCATTTCGTTTCACGTTTAGCGCAGCTGTAGATGCTTTCAACAACAGTTGAAGTTACGAGTTATACAGGCTGAATTGTTTGCACAGCGGATATCTCTGTAACCGTTAACTTTCGAAACATTTTAATTCCAAAAAGTTTTCAAATCATGTGCAGTTACTTAAAATCTCAAAATTTGTTTGAGAGGCCATATACATGAAAAAATAAAGATCTCAGGTGTTTATACAGTCCCCGTGTGTGCTCAAAAACCGAATGTAAATTTTGTTGCCCTGTCTCTTCTGAGGCCAACAAAAAAAAAATTCCAAATTTCTAAGTGCAATATTCACTGAGATATTCGAATTCGAAAAACCGAGGAGATTTGGGAGAAATCAGCTCTAAATGCGGAAAAACCGTTCAACCCGCATTTAACGAATGTTTTTTCCCGAATTTCCTGCTTTTTTTTTCGAATTCCAATATCTCAGTGAATATTGCACTTAGATTTCTCACTGATAAAAATAAATACCCCTCTTTTTACAAAAATACCCCTTAAAATTTTGGAAAAAATTACTCTCCATAATTATATTTTCGGATAACGCTGCTCAGAAAAATTCCTCTACAACGAACGATCGATGAGATAAAGGCCACATTAGGATTTACAGTACAAGCTGTATATTAGTGTCAAATTATCCATCTTTTAATAACTATTTATCCTATCCAGGAAGCGTCTCGGGAAACTTCCGAATCAAGTGGTTATTGTTAAGCTGATAAATTACATTACGGTGGTATTTACTTCTTCCGGGATCGTATTCACATTTCGTGTCGTGTATGTTTTTGATCCATTTCAAATAGCCCCAAGAAATTTATATTTCAATTTTTTTTTTTTCCTTCAACTATGCAATTTTCGTAAATATACTTGTAGCGAGGTACTTAATTTTTTTTTTTATTTCTGGGTTCGTGTATATTTTATTATTTGAATGGTCTGTTTTTGGTTGCACAGTCTGTGACGTGACTCGGGAGTTTCTCACTTCATTACATATGCTGAATTATGGCGGCTTGTCTCCTGAATCTGAATGCAGCAGTTGCGGGTTGTAACTTCAATGTTACGATCGATTCTAGGGGGATTTCGAGTATCATTTCTGTGGTTATGTGTAATGGCTGCTATATATATATATATATATATATATATATATATATATGCAGGGGAGACAAAGAGAGTCTGGTTACTCGGTTCGCGTGCCACATGTTCTTGATCTCGTGTGAAAAGTCCATGACTTTAGCATGAGTTTATCTACGGTCCGAATACCGCCATGTGCTAGAATTTACATGTATATATATTCAAAGCATGTAAACGGGCGTTACCCTAACCCTCTATGGTAGGGGGTCTTCAACTCATGAGCTCGTGAGCCAAATATGGCCCTCGGAGCTTTTTGCCGTGACCCGCCGACCCATCTTGAGAAAGTAGGTTCTTCACATAGAAAACAGGGCTGGAAAAATCTATTGCTTAAAAATTCCGCTCGGGCATGTATTTTTTTATACTACATGTCCGACGCGGGCACGTAAAAAGTCCAAAAAATAGGGGAAACATATTTAGGGTTTATGGAAAATTTTAAGAGTTGAATCAAATGAGAAATGCAAAAATAATATGTATACAGTATAACTCCTCTTAAAGGACACCAATCTCTTACGACAAATAATAATTTCCCTTTGTATAATAAAAGAATGCATTTCAACCCCCTGATTAACGGTCACCCCTGTTTTGGGACGAAATTTTTTGTCCCGTTGGTGTACGCAAAAGAAAGGTTTCACTTTATTTCTCATTATTTAAATTCTTCGGTAAATGTTTTCATCAGTAGATGGCATTGTGTTTTGAATGTATGGGGAAAATTTTATGAAAAGGGAAATTTCGTTGGGCCACACAATAAAAGTTTTATGAAAGTCCTTTTATACAAGACTTGACAAACGCAACCAATGAGATTATCGGTTGCATTCGCTCGAGTGTAACCGATGTGCTCATTGGTTGCATTTGTCAAGGTCAGTGTAATACCAGCCTTAGACCGGTATTACACTGGTGGTCAGGCGAAAAATTGTCCAATGTGGGAAATTTCTTAGTGTTGTAGAAAATTTTGAGATTTTATCAAAGAAATAATTTGAATTTTTTTTTAAATATAGTGCAATGCTCTCAATTTTCTTTATTATCTATATTTTCTTTATTATTATATTTTTCACCAATAGATGGCAGCACATTTGTTTTTAATGCATGGGGGGGGGGAAACTTTACTCAAAAGGGAAACTAAAGCCAGGTTTTGCTAGAAGCAGGTTTCTACAGCGCGTGCAGCGTGAAAACTTTGATCAAAGAACCTGAATTTCAAGTTTTTAACCAATCAGCGTTTTCACGCTGCACATGGTGCAGAAATTCTACTCCATGGAATGTTATAATTTGGAACGCAATGTCTGGAATGGAAGGCTGAAGACCCTATTATGGTTCACCTTCCATGAAAACGTATTAATTTTTTTTCTCGCAAACATAAATGTTCATTAGTGCTCTGTTTGCATATGGTCAATTGAAACAATGCATCAACACAGGAATTTAATTAATAAGAGTGAGTTTTTCAATTAACTAAAATGGCTAAATAAGGGCGAAATATACTGCTTGCCTTCATTTTACTATTATCTATCACAGATGGTGAAGAATTTCAGTTTTCATAAATGCAAAATTATGAAATGGAACTCTTGCTCAGCAAAGTTGAGTAGTTGTTTCCTTGAATTTTATTTCCGATTCCCTCAATTTGGCGCGATTTTATAAATCTCTAAAAACGTAAAATTTCAGCGGCTCTGAAAAATGACAACGACTAGTAATCAACTCTTCTTAGATAAATTAGATAAAAAGTATTGTACAGGGTGATTATAAAAAAACTATCCCGACATATGGGCCCCTAACTATCATACCATTCACAGAAACTGAATGAAATTTTGGCATAAGGTATTTTGATGTATGCGCTCAAGAATGATATGGAAAACAACAGTGTCACTCTAACAGTTACGGTTACAGTGAGAAAATTTCGAAAATATCAAATGGCAACACCAAGTTTTTTGTATTGGAATGTGATCTCCATTGTGAAAAACCCTAAATAGCGTTCGAACGGCAACTGTAGCATGAAAATCACCGGCGGTAGATAGGCTAAAAGTGAGGACAACCAATAAGGACAGAGAAGCAGCATAAAATAAAGCTTTTTATTGTGTTTCACAAATTTTCAACATGACCTTGTGGAGGACTAATCAGGCTGGGATCTCAGCCGAAGAAACGGTGTGACGAATGAAACGAACATTAATGCTCTGGTGCACGGCAAAGACCTTTTTACTTTTTCCTTGCCTAGCTCCGGGGATTTTCGTGCTACAGGTGCCATTCCAACGCTATTTAGTGTTTTTCAGTATGGAGATCGCATTCCAATACAAAAAACTTGGTGTTGCCATTTGATATTTTCGAAATTTTCTCACTGTAACCGTAACTGTTAGAGTGGCACTGTTGTGTTTCATATCATTCTTGAGCGCATGCATCAAAATACCTTATGTCAAAATTTCATTCAGTTTCTGTGAATGGTATGATAGTTAGGGGCCCATATGTCGGGATAGTTTTTTTATAATCACCCCGTACTTATATAAGCCGTATTTTGTACTGAAATAACACGAGATGTACTTTGTAAAATACCAAAAAAATTGAGAAACACTAGTATAATGGGTTTTTTCCAACCATTGTGTTTGTCATATACAGGGTGTCCTGTAAGTGCTAATGCGGCCTTTATCTCATGAACCGTTCGTCGTAGAGGTATGATTCCGATTTAAAAAATGCTCAAAATATGTTCAAAAATCACCCTGTACCAGTTTTCACAGTGGAAATATACGGTATGTCGCAAAATATTAAAAAAATCTAAATATTTTCACTGTCTCTCTATCCTCTAACTTCCAATTAGAAAGTCACGCCCTGTCTTTTCTGAGCCCAACAAAAAAACCCATGTTTTCACCAGCTATATTCACCGAGATATTTGAATTCACAAATCTCTGAGAAAATTTGGGAAAGAACAGCAAAAAAAAGTAACACACAATGCTTCCCTCCCACATTTATATTGTTCCGGATAATTTTTCACAAGACTTCAAGATTGCAAAACGAGAAGCGGTTCGACGGATAAACACAGGTTTATTTATAGAACAGAAATTTACACGTATTTACAAGCTAATCAGAGAGAGAGCTAACAACTTTCTCGTAAAGTTCAATCATAACTGACTTTTCATCAAAAATCCCTATAATCTCAAATCTATTTATAGGTCGGGTCGAAGCTTCGAGAAAAAGAATATTCCACAAATTTCTATTTCATAGTACCAGGTTTGTGGCGCCATTATCTGGATGGGCGTAACCTTCTAGAAGCTTCTGTCTAACCCTCCACCAGTTCTTCGCCAATCGCACCTATTTCCGCTAAACCAAAACCGGTACCAACAGATTTCGATATTTCTGAGAACCATCGAACAAATCGCACCATCAATCGTCTATAGATCGTAACAATATTGTTCTTTTCCAACTTTTCCCCTATTTTTTGAATTCAAATATCTCAGTGAATATTGCAGTTAAAAACATTGGATTTTTTTTTTTTTTGGGATCAGGAAAGACAGGGCAACAACTTTCTGATTGGAAGTTAGAGAACAAGGAGACCGTATACATATTTATATATTCTTTATTTTGCGACACACCGTAGTTCTACTCTCAAAATTGGTACAGGGTGATTTTTGAACACATTTTGAACATTTTTTAAATCGGAATCATAGAAGGAAACAGTCATTTTCCGGATATTATGCCGAGGCGAGCTCGAAAAGAAAAGTCATCACGCCTCCGCTGGGACTCGAACCCAGGCCCTCTTGCATACCGGGCAAGCAGGCTACCATCTACACCACTGGAGACACATGACTGCCTTCCTAATTTCACGCACTGTGTCGTGAGGCGCTGAAGTAGATTTATTTGATACCTCTACCAGTCCCCATAAAAACCAAATCGATTTTTTTTAGAAAAGATGGATGTAAATGTGTGCTGTTAGCATATCTTTAATTGAAAGAATTTATCAGCACAGCTATTTAATTAACTGGAATGAATTTTTTAGTATTAGAGTTTTTTTTAGAGTTAGATTTTTTTTAGCATTAGCTAAAATGGTTAAGGGTGAAATAAACACAGTTTGCCTTGATTTTAATGTTATTAATAAACAGATAAAATCCTGCTTAGCAAAGCTAAATAGTTATTACTAATATACATTACAATACAAATACAAGGGAGGCAAAATACCCAATTACCTTGAATTTTATTTGACGCCAATTTGGTGCGATTTCATAAATCTCTGGACACGTAAAATTTCAACAGCTCTCAAAAAATGACACCAACAAGGAATCATCTATTTTTAGATAAAAAAAAGTACTGCTTTCACACATAGCTGAGTTTTGCATCGAAATGAGCCTAAAGAAATGTACTTTCGAAAATCTCAAAAGAAAATGAGAAAAGAAATAGGTATAATGGATTTTTTTACCATTTCTTTGCCAGGTATATTCAAATATACACAGGACCAGCGGAACTAATGCATGTCGATCAACGTAATTTGATAAATTTTAAAATGTATATTTTCTTATAATCTATATGAAACCACGTTTTTCCGAAGGAAAGAGAAAAATTTGATAGAGTTTAACATAATACTTTCATTTTATTAATTTTTTTGCTTCTAAGTTTATTAATATAGTACTGTGCTTTTTTTTCTCTCTCATTTCTACGTGTAACTTTTTGTCGATCATTTTGGTCGAAATAGCAAAAGATCACCTTTATTCAGTGAGAGTATTGTCTCTCGTTTCATTTTGTTTTTTACTTCATTTCATCAAAATTGATGGTTGGATTAGTTATGTGCTACCAAAAATGGAAGATCAAATTACCAAAAAATAGCACCGTTATGGTTGGTCTCTCAAGCATCCTGTTGCAGTAACCAAAGCATAACGCAGTGCTTTTGAAATTTTAGACCTCAGTGACCCTCGTTATCATTATTACAGTTATCCTTCTTTTTTTTTTGGCATTGTTCGTTCTTGTACGTTTCCACAACGTTTATATATAGTGGAATAAAAGAAAAAAAGTCTTATATTAGTTTAAATGTAAATAAAAAATTAGTACTTTTAACGCAGATTATCCGATCATTTAAATGTTTGCGCATGATTATACATTGTGAAATGAGATTTTGAATAAGAAAATGGCGTAATTTTGGAAGAAAACTTTTTTTCTTATGGGAATTTGGAATTTACTGAAATCACATCGATCAAGTGAACAGATTCAAGTCTTTTAAAAGCGAAACGTTCTTGAAACTGGATCGCATTTGTACCAAAAATGGCACAAGCTATTTAAAATAATTACGCAACTAAAATAAAATGTTTGGACTCGACTAGGGCATTTTTTTGATCCTTTGTGAGGATTGCATTTTGAGCATTTTTCGATTTTTAATGAATACCATTGAATTTGTCTCAATAAGAATAACATATCGGCGCACACTCATTCAAATTGATAACGCAGTGCTTGGATATCATGAATTTTTCGCCTCAACCAAATCCTCTTCAACCCTTTACCTGCAGGCTCTGACCACTGTAGTGCAGTATTTCTTAAACTTTTTTTCGTCCATGGCTCCCATTGGACTGCATTTTCGCCTCATGGTCCTCTGTAATATTCAAAGCCCCTCCCCTCCTCATCAAGGACAGAAACTCTTTATATTTATGTAATTGATTTTTTTGAGTAAATTTACAGTGAGCAAAAATTTGTTCCGTAAGTTCCCTCTCTGGACCCGAACGTTAGGGTTCAGTGAACTTCCGTCTTGGTTTATGGGAGGGGGGGGGGTTCTATGCAGGGCAGTCATGGGCCCCCGGGCAAAGTGATTTCATCTGGCCCCGTAGAAAGCTGGAGGTAACAGCTTACATATCATCATACTTTCTTACCATAAACATGGTGCCAGATTTCGTTATGTAGGCTCCTATGGACATGAGGCCCCCAGGGTCATGAGTGGATGAATCCATTTATTGAGATGGCCCTGGTTTTATGGGCGTCGTTGCTGGAATGTGAAATTAGTCACGCAATTTTCCCACCATATCGTTGGCATTAAAGCAAAGTCGCACAGACCATCAAAAACTTTTCGACGGATTACTGCAGTTGATTGGAAATTCGAATTAATTATTATTATCTAAATTATTAATTAATTATGTTCTCGGTTAACATGGTTTTGAATATATGGATCATGGGGGAAAAGAAAGATTCAATAAAAAAAAGTTCAATTTTCTTTTTATTGAATTGGAGCTACTCCGACCTATGTAGCGCTCGTTGTGGTGGACGTACTTCCCTGAAACTTGGTAGAAACGTTATTTGGACGATGGGAAAAGGATAGCTGCGATAAAAAAAGCACCACTTTTTCACCTGGTGGTCAAATATGAAATTATTTTTTTATTGAATCTCATTCTTTTTCCTCCATGGTTCATATATATGTTTATATTACCAAGTTTCATCAAAATACCTCTATCAGAATGGGTGCTACATGCGTCTGAATAGCGTCAGCTTATTTATAACCATCCTGTATATTCAAGTCTCGTAGGATGATTTATTCAGGATTAAATTTCCACCGTACATGATTTTTGCTTCAGAATTAATTTATGGGGGAGCAAGCACACACATGGTGCTGCAAAAATAAGGTGACATTATGCGTGAGGCTCGACTCAAACTTCTTCAACTGGAGTCATTAATATTAAGTGTTACTTCACTTTGTTGGTTTAGGCTTTCTGCCAATTTTCGTGTAAGTGTTGAAATGGCTTTATCATTAATAAATATTTATGAAGTATTGTTTTTTCCGTATTCATCGCTGAAGAACAATGTCAAAAATTTTAACCAAACTCACTTTTATAGACTAAGTTGTTACAACTAGGATTTACGAGACTTTTTTCTGCATTTCCAAGAAATTGTGTGAATTTGAGTACAAGATGGAATATTTGTCTGCCTTTCCTAATGATAATATCTATGATAACAAATGCAGGATTTATCGCATAATCGTCGACAGATTCCATCCATTTTGCATAGAAACATTGGCAGTGTTCCTAGAAAGACGCGGATTCATATCCGTTTTTTTATCTACAATTATCTCTCAAGGAATTCAGATTCTTAACACGTTTGTTCATTTTCTCTTGAAGCTTTTGCTTAAACGGACTCCTGAAATCCAATTAAAATCCCGCTTATAAGAATCTAGTACTGTAATTAAGAGCCAAAAAGCACTTTTTGTTTCTATAATCAATCCAGATTTAAGAAGTCTGGTCTACAACTCTGTATAGGAAGACCTCGCCTGAGGACGGTGCAAAATTTATTTATTTCTGCGTTATTTATATACAGCTGTTTCCAAAGCACTACTAAATTACAAGCCGCGTAAAAGCTGGCATTTGAACGGCTTATAGAGCTACGGGTGTGGATCAGGCTTTAGGATGAAATCGTCTGAAAATGACCATGTACGTATATATATTTTTGTGAATATGTCTTATAGAACTCAAGAAACGTATGAAAAATCAAATTTCATTCTCAAATATATTGTCTTCCTCGTGCCAAAAGCACGAATGTGCAATGTCCATTGGAAAAAAAGAACGTGGGAAATGACTTTTGAATGTTTGCTCTCTACCCATGTTACTCTATGGAAGTTATTTTCCTAAAATGTTTTGTAACATGTATTTCAATAGGAATGCACATTCGCGTTTCAGACACAACTTTACATAGCAAAATAAAGTATCCAACTAGCTGATAAAAAAAAAGAGAAATTAGAACATTCGTGATTGACATGCGGGGGACGATATACGGGGTGCTTAGCAAACCGGAGGTATGACATTTTACTTTCCCATTGATCCTAAAGGCATACTTCCAATTAGAAACATTTTCCAAATAACGTGTAATACTCAGATTTCATTCATGTTTCAAGAAATTGTATAGTTATTAAAATGAAAAAAATAACTCATACATTTCCCCGTGTGCCCGAAAACCCAATTAGAAAGTTGTTGCCCTGTCTCTCCTGATGCCAATAAAAAATTCCAAGTTTCTAAGCGCAATCTTCACTAAGATATTCGATCTCGAAAAACGGAGGAAAGTTAAGAAAACATGATTATTAGGAACCCATAGTGCATAGTCACACATTTTGTCAACGTAACTAGCAAATGTCAGTTCTTCCTCGGCACTAAAAACCTTGGGATGACCTGGTTTGCTAGAAAATACATTTTTAAGTTTGTTTTTAATGGTGCTTCGAGGTATTTTTTAAAGTTATCTGCAGCTTTGTGCCTTTGGTTTATTTCAACAGATCTAATTGCATCCTTATAGTTTTGAGGGTGGTCATTGCTGTAGTCTGCATAACTTCAACTTCCAGGCCAACACTTGTATGTATACGCCATTTTTTCAGTCAGGAAATAAATACTTAAATACTTAGAAAATAAACATAATTATTCAATGCATAATTATGTTTTTACATGTACTCGCATATAAATTACCAAGGGTTGCAGAAATATGGCCTACTTTGGCCCATCAAAACATTGGGCAAAGTAGGGTGCATTTTTGAAGTTTTTTACCCCAGAGCTTAAATTTTCAATTAATGTTTTCATAAAAAATGAAAGATTAAACGAAATTTTAATCATACCACAGTTAAAAGCATTAAATTGTGTTTCTAATTGAGTACCTACTTAACTTGACAAAGCTGGATTGCAACCCCCAACAGTTGAAAGTTTTTGAGAGATGAAAATAAAAAACCACAGCATTTAAAACCACCACTGTTACTCATGGCCCCCGCATGCTAGAGCAGGGCCCCTAGGCTGGGATCTTTTGCGCCCCCCCCCCTACTTTCACGGGAAAAATTGGTGAAAATCGTCCCGGGCTCCATGTTGTTCCAGCTGTTACTGCCTAGTCGTCCATTCGTGAACTACCCAATGCACTCAGTTGCTTTTCTTGGTACCGCTACTTAGCAAAAAAAATGCAAAATACAAGGTCGCAACAGGCAAAATGCCCAACAAGGTGGCTGAGAAAAGGATGCCCATAAACAAATATGGATGTCATATATTTCAAAAATACAGCAACCCAATTAAAAACACAATCACAAACAATATATATACACGATGAAATATTATACAATGCCCATAAAGAATGCTTATGGTTTTTTAATTCCAAGTACGGATAGCTTCTCGATTTACCCCAACATGTTTATCGTATTTCTTTTTAAACGTGTCGATCATGTTAGAATCTACTACCCCCGGGGAATGCAAAAAATAGTTTCGAATTTTTTTTCTACAGTAATCAAAGTACGTTTTATCGTTTTGGACCAACGAAGAACCAGCGTTTATGTTAAAAAAAAAATCTCGATCTCGATTTTATTGACACAATATCTCTATCCATCGTTATAACCGAGTTAGACTGTACAAAAAAAGGAAAAGCTCATCAAGGTGAAACTTTCTTCAACGTTCACTTGTGTGTGTGTGTGTGCTTTTTATTCGACACTAGAAAAAGGAAATTTCTTCCGAGTCAAGTCTCAAGAATAAATGAGAAAGTTCCCCTTTCAATGGAATATACACTGATCCACTTTTATATATTTTTTTGTAGAAATAGGGAAAAAAGATAGTTTCGTCCGTTCGCGAGGAGGACAATTACGTCGTCCTCTCTCTCTCTTATAAGAAATGTCTTTTATTTTATTTTTTTGCCAGTATCCTTTTTATTTCTTCCGCTCTTCACCTTTTATCCTTCGATACACAAACAATGGCTCTCGGCACATGAGAGAGAGAAGAATCTTCTCTTATCATAAAGAAAACTCTTTCTCTCTCTCTCTGTTTCACTTTCGCTAGGATGAATGAATGATAGAAGAGCTTCCTATAGATTCTGTGTTTTTTTTCCCAGGCGGAGCAAAAGCGGCCAAAACTCCACTTGTATTTGTCCCGGTTGCTTTCTGGCTACCAATGGATGGACCCTATCACGAGTAGTAAAGAACGAAAGGATTGGGGGGTGAAACGAACAGGAGTTATGTGTGTGTGCATGTGCTGCTGATGAGATGATGATGATGATGATGATGATCCGGGATCGATCGCCATGGGCTGTTCCAGTTCCAACATCCAACGGCATAGGCCCCACGATACCTGTTCCAGTGAAAGCATCTGGATAACGTTTGAAAAGAAAGAAAAGTCATTTTGGTATCATCTTCATAAGAATGAAGAACGTATTATTGACGTACGTTCGGTACGACGATCTCAATTGTAACGGCACCTCGGTTATAACGTCAGTAATTGTCAGGGCTGATTCCTATATAGGAGGATTCTGATTAACCTTGTTTATAACGTCGAGGAAAACGCAAGGACTTCGGATGTAACGACGTATTTTTCGTCGTTTTTTCCCGTTTTTATTGTGTTTTTCCCTAGAAATTCCTCGAATTGGAGGAATCACATCGAGGCAATGCTTGTCTTTCGTTTTATTGATACCTAACGTTGAAAAAAAGATTGTAATCTTTGATGACTTGCTCATTGACATCAGTCGTACACATACACGGCACTGTCCCATATTTCTCCCTTGCCAGCTTTTTGGTTTTTGCCGTGAATAGGTCTTTTAAATCATCTGATGATGCTGGATGCATTCTCAAAAAGTTTCATAATAATTTAAACGCTCATATCTCGAGAAGTATTCAGTATATACTAGTGTTTTGTATGTCTGCGGGTAGAGATCTCGTTAAGACAAATCCAATGACACTACTCTAGGCTTGATACATCTTCCGATCTGGGCACCAGGCTTGCGGCCCGCTTTCATGACGAAATTGTTTTACGGTATAGCACGAGAAGATCACAACGCAAATAAAAACCAGTGGTGTCGTCTGATAGGGATTTTTAAGACAAGTCCAATGATATCACTCCGCCTATAATACTTCTTCCGGTCTGGGCACTAGGCTTGCGGCCCGTGTTCGTAACGAAATTGTTTTACGTTATATCTCGAAAGAGGTTCGCAACGCATATAGACGACATTGGTATCGTCTGTTAGCTATTCCAAAGACAAATCTGATGATACCAATTCAATTATGTCATTAAAGAACGTATTTACGTCAGAACTTGTCGCTGTGTCTATGACGCAGTCTACCCCAATTTTTGTTTCCAAATAGATTAATGTCTCATTTTTTTCAGCGGAACGTACAGGAGACCCAAGTTCGAACCCCATTTACGACATAGTTGGTTGTCGGTTGAAGTTGGTTTTCTGTGGTTCCCAACTTCGGGGCGCGAATGCAAGTGGATCTCCCCGTTGAAGTCTCTCCACAGACTGCATCAGGCCTAGAACGAAACAAATATTCAATCACTACACTTCACTCGCAATTTGAAATATAGATGGCAGCACTGAAAATTGAAACACAACACTAGATGCGCACTCAGACTATTACCTACACGCTTGAGTTTCCGACACAACTCAATCAGTAATAAACTACCCGTGGCGATAGACCGGATTTGTGTGCTCGGTTTGAAAGAAAGTGTTCCCAAAGTAGGCAATATTGCTTCGTGGGGATGACGGAATGGTCCGGGGGCGGTAGAAGCTATGAGTTTAGTATAGATTCCTATGGGTTAGATTTAGTTTGGGGGGAGCGATGAGATAAAAAAAATTTAAGGAGGGAGCGATGGAACAAAAAGTTCGGGATACTACATTTATTCATAATCTGTACTAGAATCAGAAATAAAGGTAATTTGCAAAATTTCTAAATTGTGTGTAACAATGGATACGGCTATAAATATCCATCTCACATATTCACTACGTTTCATTTTTTCCCCCTTGATATGCATTTCATCGGACACCATATTTACCAATAAGGTTCATTTATAATCAATATTTCGTAATTTCGCCGTTAACTGGTGACATTTCTGGTAAGAATTGGCGATATTTCCCGTATCAATGATCTCAATTTCTCCTTATTTTTCTCAATCAAACATGGTCACTTACCCCCCCCCCCCCAATCATAATGAAATAACTTCATATATATACACAGTATTTGATTGCATCTGGCTATATTTCTCAAAGAAGGTTGCAAAAACGTCGACCTCGGTTATAACGATGAAATTTCGCGGAAACTACGATATCGTTGTAACCGAGTTTGACTGTGTTTTCCCCATGAAAGCATTAGGTACTTCAATCGTGATGGAATGATCGAAGAATTAATTCTTCGTAATACAAAATCGTAAATTGCTATTCGATCAAGCTGGCCGTATTTCCACCAGAAAAATACGGGAAGTCCCCAATCATCTCCAAAAGTAAGCAAAGTTACCAATTATTGCTGACATTTACGAAAAATCACCAAAATCGCGTAAAATAAAGCACTACTGCAAATTGCAGTGGCTTAAAATAAATCTTACGAAATAAAACATTTAACATGATAAATATATGGGATGATACATATAGAGCCATAATAATCGTAATATAATTAATGAGTTGGAAAGATAAATTTATATATAATTCGTTTTTTCAATAGAGAATAAAAATTCCAATTTGGCTTCGTTTAATTTAAAATTCGGGGGGAAAAAACATTTAAAAAAAAGTTGGGAGGGGCTAAATTATGTGAAATACGGGAATTCCCCCGGATCATGTGGTCACCCTATGTTTGATAGATAGTAGATGTTCAGCATATGCATGTAAAAATTTGATTTCTTTTGTATGTACATTATCATACAGCCGGATACACGTGGTTGATGGGACGGATAAGCTTCTTCTCCCTTTTACATGATTGCTCAGTTTTTTCTCTCTCTCTCAGTATATATTTTTATTCTCAATAATTCAATGAAGTACGATTTTCCCGAAGCGAAACAAGAGTTGCGCTCCGTTGACATGATCCCCACGAGAGCCCAGTGAATGATACATGCGTCCCATCTCATGCCAAATCCCGTTCTCTATTTCCCCACCTTTATAACACACTCTAGTGTTAGTCGACACGTTCAACCGAATCCTTTACTTGGCTTTAGCCAATAAAAAAAATAAAATAAAAGCTAGACATGCCTTTAACCACGAAGCATTTTACTAATTATCTGCCTTTTGTAGATGCCGTTTTTAGAAATGAGCAGCCGAGGGTATAGAATAAAAACTCTTGTCGAGGTGGAGTTGCATTTATTGGATAACTACATTTTTTTTTTCTACTATGTGTGAGCTGCAAGAGGTTTATTAATAGCGTAATCGACCGGAGCCCACTGACTACATCATTAGAGAAAAGGGATGCCTACGTGGCATTAGTCCTTGACGCGTCTTTTTCTCTCTCTTTCTCGCTATGTTTTTGTGCCGATTCTTTTCCTTCTTTTTCACTTCCATTTCTTATGGACACTTCCTGAGAAAAGGACCACATGACTAAAATGCATTGTTGAGAGAAAAGAAAAGAAAACACACAGAACGCGTAACGAGTTAACAGACACTTCATCAGAGATTTCACAACAGTATCCTTACACGCTAATTTCGTGCGTCTATGATAATACAAAGAGATGTATAGTATTGAAGACTTAATCGAAACCAGACGAATTATTCTGTCGCGTATAGAAGCTTATATGATTCTAGATGAGCCGGAGTGTGTGTTTTTATGATGAAAAAAAGTCATTGTTCGTAACTCTGCCTTGAGTTCTTTTACGACAGGATGTCATCCTCTCTGCAGCGCTTTAGGTAATCTAAATCACGAATTATCTGCAACTTGAACTGAAAATACGCAACGCAATCACTGATTCCTGTCAAACGGGAAAATTTCTTCTTGGTACATGAAAGTGAGAAAACAAAAAAAAAAGCAGTAAAACTTTCAATTTCACTTGTTCTTCTAACGAAACTGATAAGGGTTCCCGCTGCTTATATATCGTCGTTGCGCCAATTCGTGAAGGAAAGTTGCATTTGGAAAGCAAATAAAAGATCGATTTCACCATTCAACGACAGCCTATCAGTCTTTCACCAATGTCACCAAATAACCAGTGTCTATTCACCAACCTCATGTCACAAAATCGACGGAAAATCGTACAGATTCGTCGGTATGGGTGAAAGGGTCCCAACAAGCAGGGCCGCAACTGGATGCTTGGTCACCGAGGCAAGTGCGCATTTTGGCGCCCCCTTGCCATGAGGTTGCAGAGGTTTGGGAATAAAGTTTGGGCCCCCTCTGCTCCAGCGAACGGGGCACGATACCCGCTTGCTTCCCCCTCCCCCCTAGTTGCGGCCCTGCCTACAAGCGTAAATCCAGGACGAGATGTGTCAAGGAAACAACTTATCACAGTGGCCATAGCGTTAACATATGTCATGTATTTTACGGGACAGAACAATTTTTTTATTCGGTTGTTCCGTCGTTTTGGTTGAAATTCTCATATATCGCGTAGTCACGTTTTTTCTAGGAAACTAATTTCAATATCACTGAATCCCGTATCGAGGAGTAGGAGAAATCAAGCTTTTTTTAACGTTAGCTTTGTCAAATAGCGACCGTCCATTTTCTAACGCGCTAAATAATGAGTATGCCAATGTCACCCAACAGCTTTTTCTGACTACCAATCTATTTTTCTGATTAGCCAGATTGTAACAGTTAACGCAAAACCAGCAAGAGTCCTTCTCCTGGTCATGTTTGGCTGAAGAAAAAGTTTTTCCAACATTTAGAGAATTACGAAAGCCTGGATAACCAAGCGGAGATCGAGATGTAGTTCGGAAAGAAAATTCGCATTCCTCTGTGGGGAATCGAACCACCAATCTCTCACTGTCCGGACGAGTGTTGTAATCATTAAACTACAGAGGACCAGACATTTGCATTCCTTAGAGCATATGTATGAATGCTGAACGGGACTGTGCATGGACAGCCTAGTTCAGCTAATAGCTCTTACGACGTTATCCAGGCTTTCGTACTTCGTATGAACAGCGGAGAGTGTCATCGTTTCTCTATATGTAGAGAATTCCTGATGTGATTCCAAAAATATTTTTCTGTTCTTAAAGGTCATACAAATTTGTATTGCATATCATTGATATAAATACAGGAAATCACATGAAAACTGCTGACTTCTTTTCTGACTTTAAAATGGGACTTTAGAGTTGAATGCTGAAGTTCTTGGTCATCGGAAGAATTAAATTTCAGTAGATTCTTAAAATTAAGTGTAAATGTAGATTTATGTTAATTTTCGAGCGTTACCGAGTCAGTAAACTCACGAGGGTTCTTCAAATTTTTGGGAAATTATTTAAAAAAATCCATTGGCTCAGAATTTTATTTGTTCATGTAAACACAATGACAGTTTCTCTTTCTTTATTCAGCATTTTTTATGACTTTGATAGTCTTGAGGCCATAAAAAGAAAGGAAAAAAACAACTCAAACATACAATATAGCAGCTAACAAAGGCATAAACTACGGAAACCTTGAAAAAACTGTTCTCTTGTTTCAGAAAATTCTCATTGTTACTTGCATATCTTGTGAATGCTGCAAGCTCAAAGTTTGGAACGCTCCGGATCATTATATGACAGTTCCTCCCTGTCTATCATCGCTACATGACAGTAATTGGGATTCACGTCAGCAAACGGAGAAAAGAAATTCCAACGTATATGTATTGTCAAAGAAACAATATATCCAACAGAACTCATTATTTTTTGTTAAATCTTTTCCATTTATTTGCGATCATTTCACCAAATTTTTGAGAATATCGTTTAAATCAAATGTAGTTGTAATGAATTGATATTTAATAAATCAAGCAAAATAATTTGCATGACAGTACATTTTTCCATCACCCCGAGGAATTTCTCTGTATTCAGAAATAGATATTTTTATTGGCTCCAACTCCAAATAACTTGTATGTGTTTTCTTTTCCAGGTGGCATGAAGCTTTCAGGAATAAAGCCAATCGCCAGTCAAGACTTATTCCAAGGCTTCTAGCAGCAATAATTGGATTTTGCACCGTCTTCGCACTTAGTTATGTCTCAACTAATGTCGGTCGACAACAAAGGTTTCCAAATCCTGTGTGTAAGTAAATATATCGAGAGAGAATATATAAGAGAAAAAAAAGTTGAACACATAACGCGTTATCACGATCCTATCTTTTTACCTGAACCTTAATTTGATCAGTTAATCGTATTAGTTTATTTCGCTTCTTTCATCGGCCGTATCGGAGTCTCTGTTCTTGATGATGTGATTTATTTTACGGGAGAATTCCTTTGAATAAATAATATTGCAAGCACTTTTAGAAATCGATTATTTTTATCGTAATTCCTTAAATTTTGTTAATAAACGACATTATTCTTTTGTTGTCTTTTTCAGCTTGCCCGTCCGATCTCACATCTTGGGTAGATACTGGAAAAAAAACGAAGCTACATATTTTGCTGTTATCATACCCAAGAAGTGGCTCATCCTTTCTTGGTGACTTATTGCAAAGCTACCACGCTGCTTTTTATCATTTCGAACCCTTGCATTATTTCGGAAGCGTGGTAGCGAAGAATCAATTCCCTGCCGCCAGAAAACTCATCCACGATCTTTTAACCTGTGATTACCGTGACTGGGGTTCTTTCCCAGAGTGGGCATGGTTCCACAGCAATTTTCTAACTCTCCGAAGAAACAAACGATATTGGGATTCGTGTGTTCATAAAGATCACAATCGACTTCTGTGCTACAATGTGTGTTTCTTAGCGACGTCTTGCCGCAATTTCCCAGTGCAAATTATCAAGACGATTCGGATGACTGTAGCCGAAGCTGCTAAACTTCTCGAAGAGTATAAGGATCTCAACTTGAAAATAGTGCATTTAGTGCGAGATCCCAGAGGGACAATGCACTCACGTCAGCAAAAAGATATTGCTATGTGGTGTAGCAAGTATAAAGCCTGTTCATCCGCAGATTCATTCTGTAGATTAGTGGACGAAGATTTGAAGAACGCCTGTTTACTGCGCATGCGGCACCCTGAGAAATACATCCTTGTGAGATATGAGGATCTAGCTCTCGATCCTCCACAGATAACACAGAAACTTTTCGATTTTCTAGGCTTAGGGTTAATTCCAGAAGAAGTTGCCCAGTTCCTCGAGACTCACACGCAAGGAACTGCATCAACAAATGCAAACTCATTTCTCCAACCTGCCTATAGAACTGTCCGAAATTCAACGCAGGCAGCCCTTGATTGGTGTCGCCACATGGATTTAAAAGACGTTTTACATGTTCAACGGCACTGCCATCCAGTTCTAGCAAGGTTAGGTTACAAAAGGGTGATTAATAGTACTAGCTTACAACTGGAAGATGTTTTAAAAGACACCCCAGAATCATGCGAAACGATGTGATGTGTTTGCCCACACATTTTGAAGCTTCTTCAACTGCTGTTTGTTTTTCTGGCAATAATAATGAATGGTATGCTCAAATTAATATGTTTTGAAAAGGTGGAGAGAAAGCAAACATTTTTGTCTTGAATTTTGCGTCTGGTAATTCATTAGTCACTAGAGTCATGTAAATATCAAGGACAGCTTTAGAAAATTGTATGGGGGATTAGAATAAATATACAAAGCCGCTTTTCATTCAATAAAATTTAGGGACCACATAACTGTATTTGAGATCTATGTTTCTGCGCACTTCTTCAGTAGCCAACGAAATGTCTACTCCGCTGTGAAGTACCGCTTTCTACAACCCTTCGAAATTGAAGGTGTGTCAGTGCTTTAAGATTGCATTGCTAAACTTAAAAAAAAAACAAAAAGCAGTGCAGTGTGTATCATTGTCTTCCTCAAACAAATATTCGCAAAGAGTTCAAGACAGAAAGCAGAATAATATGTTTGCTTCATTTGAAAGTTGTGTTAATCTCTTGTTTTTTCATGAACGATTTTTATTCGAAGCAGAGACGATGATGATGTTCGGTGCTTTCTTTCTCACTCGTGGGCATTAACTTCTGAGTAAAGATGTGTGGTATAGTCATCATTTTTAGTGTATATTTCGTTGATAATTGAGAGTTATATATATTAGAGACAATTAAATATTGATGTAGTCATTATTCATTCCATTTAAGAAAAATTAACACACTCCATAATATGTTCTTATTCCTCGAATTCGTTGAACGTTCCCATAAAATATCGACATCTATACCTTTTTTTGTCGATAATAATTCTGAATAATTTTTGTGTGTTCCTATTTTAATATCCTTTTTTCATACATTTCGTTTTAAAATTGACTTTCCGGTGCTATTAGAAGTCAAATGTCAAACCAGTTCCAATATTTACTACAAATTTAAGTGGAAATGAGAACCTTCTACTTTCATCATCTATCTTTTGACTCATTTATGCATTTTAGCAGAATTTGTTGAAATCGATAGCGAATGATTCCACACACGCATATTCTCTGATTTGAAAGGAAGAATGTGGAATCTGCATCGTTTTGTGATCTCATGTTACTTGTCTGCATTAATGTGATGGAGAAAAGCTGAGCCCGTTTCCGTGTCCTACCTCATAGTGCCTATATTAGCTTGCACAGGAGCAAACACTTTACCATAAAATGTAGATCATTTGTCGAAATAAGTTTTTTTGGATGTTCATAATACGTTCCTCACTTTTAAATCTCTTTTTTTTTTCATTTCATGGAACATAAATGTTTACTGATCGCATGCAACGAATTTTACTTTATAAATCACAAGATATCAATATCTGAATGTTTTTAGATCACACGGCAATTGCCGTTCCCATAAGCGCACTAACGAAAATACTACCCTACATAGTACATGCGTGTAACAGCCTCTCTATTTTATTGAATTCCCTTAGTAATTACTATGACCTAAAATGGACGTTGAAGCTGTATTACTGAGAATTTAACCTTAGCTTTTAGACTATATATATTGCAAATTTAAATTGTAACATATTGCAAAATTTACTTCTAGGTAGTCTTTATATACACGCGCAGTAAACTAGTTTAAAAAAAACCTGTAGGATTTTACCAAAAGCATATTGAGAGATACATGAAATTTGAATTTTTTTTAGATCCTTTCAACCAAATATTTCACTCCCTGGTGTAAACGAAGTGCATTTTGCTCACCTGAGATCTGCATCAGCAGTAATTTACAAGCAATACTTCAATCAAGTATGCAAGCGTATGTGTCCGAAAATTCTTATCTTTTTCAGTGGCATGTGGTGTGGAGAAGAATATATAAAAAGCTTTTTTTTCTACCAAAAAATTATTTTTCAACGTTAGTGTTTGAATTTTTATTTAGTCATTTTAGTGAAGAGATATTTTTTTTTTCGTATTTAAATGCTAAAAATTAAGAACTTGATTAGATTTGATTAATTATTCATTATTTAGTCAGTGCATAATCTGTATCTACAGGGTGATCAGCGAATAAGCCCTTATTTCAAAATTAAATATCTCTACAACAAAGATCAATAGAATTATGCGGTAAACGGTACGTTTATTAGCAAAACTGTAAGAATGTTGTACAGAAATTTCGAAAATTTAGTTTTTTTTTTTAATTTTTTAAAATTAAAAAAAACAATACAAAACTGGAGATTTTGGGGTTCCGAAAATCCTCATTTGTGTGAAGAGAAACCACTGCATTCGCCTAAAGTTACTGCATGGGCTGCGGTATGCGCCAGAGGCATTATCGGCCCCTTCTTCGTGCGAGAAACGATCACTACTGAACTTTACGTTACAATTTTGGAACAGTTTGTCAGCACACATGGCGCATACCGCAGCCCATGCAGTAACTTTAGGCGAATGCAGTGATTTCTCTTCACACAAATGAGGATTTTCGGAACCCCAAAATCTCCAGTTTTTTTTGTTTTTTTTTATATTTTAAAAAATTAAAAAAAACCTAAATTTTCGAAATTTCTGTACAACATTCTTACAGTTTTGCTAATAAACGTACCGTTTACCGCATAATTCTATTGATCTTTGTTGTAGAGATATTTAATTTTGAAATAAGGGCTTATTCGCTGATCACCCTGTATTTGTTGCATGATATACAGAGTGGTGAGTATTGTAATGTTTCTATCAATTCGAATTCACAATCCAATCAGTAAGCGCGTGCGTGTTATATACGTACATCCATCGACAGCTGGAAGTTAAGCAATAAGTATGACATGGACCACAGACCGCTGCAGATGCAATTGCTTGAAAAACGGGGTGACCTAATCTGCCAAAGGAAAGGGGGTGATAGACGAGACCAAGTGAAACATGAAGCATCCTAGCAAGCGTGCCTTATCTCGAACTGTTTTCTAATTTTTGTGGATAATCGATCATGAAAAAAAAAAAGAGTCAAGTCTGAAAAACCCGAATTTGTGAAGTTTCTAATAAAAGATCTACACGCAAACTAAGCATAGTTAGAAGGAACACCCAAAAAAAATCCTATAAAGGCTACACCATCTTCATCATAATATCTGGTTTTAATAGCAACAACCGGTTTTAATAGTTACAAGCGCTAAAAGATTAGCGAAATTCAAAATCGAATTGTCGCCAAAATTTTTAGTCGCCAATTCCGCTAACACCCTTCTAGCTACAATCCATCGAATTTACCAAAAAACTTGTCCATTGCATTAGCTTTCGAATTAGCTTACAATAAACCATATCGGTTTACTGGTTCAGGAGAAATTTAGCCTTTTGTTTGCAGTACATCAATCAAATCAGCGTTTGTCGAAGTAGATATTCGACGAAAATTCGGATTTGGCGGTTACAGATTTTGGCGAAAATTTGATTCTGCAGAAAAAGTCCTATAAGATGACACCACCTTTATCAGGATATCTGGATTTAATGGCGATCTACAAGTGCTAAAAGAATGGCGAAGTGAAAATGTCGCCAAATGTCTACTTCGACAAGCGCTGATTTGAATGATGTACTGCAAACAAAAGGCTACGTTTTTTCTGAACCAGTAAACCGATATGGTTTATCGTAAGTTCATTCGAAAGCTAGTGCAGTGGACAATTTTTTGTAAATTCGACGGATTGTAGCTAGAAGGATGTTAGCGGAATTGGCAATTAAAAATTTTGGCGACGATTCGATTTTGAATTTCACCAATCTTTCAGCGCTTGTAGATCGCTATCGAAATACAGATATTTCGATTAATTGGTGTCACCTTATAGGACTTTTCTGTTCTTTCCAAATATGTGCTTAGTTTGCGTGTAAGTTAAGGAGTTATCAACGAATAAGGCAAATACACGAAAAATACAAAATTCCTAATGACTTTTGACACGCAATGATTGTCAATGGGTTTCTGACCATGACGTACTTCTGAGCAATTGCGATTTAAGATTGGTATGCAACCCAAGTGAATTGGTGGTTTAATATTTTTTCCTCTGAAGACGACACCCATTGTGCATCGAAATGCATTAGGAATTTTGTATTTTTCGTGTATTTGCCTTATATTCGTTGATAACTTTTTAATATTATTGATCTACTCTTTCTTGTATGTCTCTCAGAAACTTCAAAAATTTGGATTTTTTTCAGACTTGACGCGTTTTTTCCATAATAGATTATCCACCGTAACTCGAGAACAGTTCGAGATAGGACAAGGTTGGTAGGATATTTTATGTTCCACACTCTTGGGCTGGTCTATCACCCCCTTTAGTTTGGCAGAACAAGTCACTACCACCTTGTATATTATGCTATATGCATGTGAGGAATTATATTCCTTTTGGGGGATGATGGGCCCGACACAGAAACGAGACACGTTTCTCATTGGCAATATATACCAATTTTATAAAATGGCACACCAACTAATCCCCCAACTTCAAGCTCTCAATGGTTATAAGTATACCGCGCATGCAAACGTGCATCCTGACAGTTTCCAATTCAATTGGTTGATGCAATACGCACACTCTGTATATTCTCCACATGTCGTATAGATTGTCTTTTCGTAAGACATATAATTTTGTACCCAAGTGCTTTCGTTTCATTTTCTTCGATTGTGATATTGTGTGAATGCGAAGTCATGCAACGATGCGGCTCTTTGTTATGAGCCAAGGTAATTGTGATTACTTAAATGTGTGTTTTTTTTCTATGTCAACTGATGCGACAGTCTTATATATTTTCCTACAGTTATAATTTATATATTTCCCTTCCCCTCATGTTCATACAATTTCTTATGATTTCATACCCATATTTTGCATAAAATATTTTTTTTTCTTTTTATTTTGCCAACAATGTTCCAAAGTATGCAGTGCCGAGAAGCGTAAAAACACATCAGTTCGCAAAACTGTAATTTGCATCAGAATGATGTCTCTCTCTGAGGCTTTCAAAATACTTTTCCCAGACGATTTTCTTATAAACCGCAGAATTTCATTCCAAAGACCGTAACACGTTGTACGAACGTTCCTCTTCGATCACAAACATAATGACGGCAGGAGCGGATCTATGGGGGGGGGGCGGCGATCGGGGTGATCACCCCCCAAAAGAAATGCGAATATGATAATATTGAATCCAATGAATCCGTTGAAAATTATTTGTATCAATGTTCTTGATTTAAATAACAAATTCAAGAAAACTTTGACCAAAAAATAGAAAAAACCCGGGTATTTTTTTCAAAAAAAGTCGAAATAGAGAAAAAATTATGCATGTCCCGGAATATACGGAACAATGTGGGGCGTATGGTCACCATATTCACAGTGTTTAAAAAAAAATCACCCCTCCCAACAGGGAGCTCTAGATTCGTCCCTGATGAGTGGTGCATGATAAAGAAGAACTGGATATATACAGGATAGATACGGGGTGATTTTAAATTCATAGGAGATGATTTTTAAGAGGTGATATAAGACACCGAAAAAAAAACTTTTTCAATCATAAAATGTGCAGTCGAATCGCAATAGCAAAGGCGGTAGAGGGTGTTTTAAGAGAGTTCACAAGAACACTTCACCAAAAAAAAATATCATATTTTTACGACGGATTTACTGTGATATATGCTATCAACAATTCGAAGGTGTATTTAGAGTTTGTTTCTTATTGCTGCAAGGACCATCAAAATCATGATACACCAAACAATGATGAAACGGTATAATGACTTGTGGTGGAACTTGCGTTACCCAGATTGCACCATGAGAAGGTGTACCACATTAAAATAGCCTGCACCCCCGAATGGTTGATTGCATTTATTGCAGCAAATCCATCGTAAAAATAATCTGATATTTGCTTTTTGTGAAATGCTGTTGTTCACTCTAAAACCCCCCCAACCGATTTTGCTATTGCGATTCAACCGCACATTCTATGATCAAAAATGCTTGTTTAGGAGTGTTATATCACCTCTTAAAGTTCATCTCATGAATTTAGAATCATCCTTGTGTAATCTCTCTTGGATACTGCTAACAAAGATAACCAAGTATATTCGGGATTTTTTCATCTAATTAGTATTTTGATTCAAGTGAAGATTCTCTTATATGTAAATTCCATCAATACATTTTCTCAGGAGTAACACCGAAATAAGAGGCAAAAACCCATATCATAACCGTTAGAAATACCGTAAAAAGTCTATAAGAACGCATAGAACTTCAAGAAAAATTCTTAATCAATTTTCTTAATTAACTTTAAACTAAAAATCGGCATCTGTGGAATTCGCTTTGCTGTGATCGATTGAATCTTGGCATTGCATACTGAAAACAAAGTATTCCTTTTTCATGCTCAAATATCTGTCTTAAAGAATCTTAGTGAAAATCTTTTTTTAATATGGGTGTATGAACAGCCTGTATAATAAAATAATGAAACAGAATTAAAGAATTTTTTTCACAATTTTTGAGTGATTTTTATTTTGTCGCTTGTTATATTTTTATCGTTTAGAATAGTGTACATCTAAGTGATTTTGAATATTAAATTCCATAGAAAATATTGCATCAAGAGAATATGAAGTTTCCCAATTTTATAAAATATCTCTTTTGTTAAGGCATTAAGAAAGATTTGCAACACGAAATGAAACCCAACTACACCCAGTGCCGTCTTAACGCATGGGCCCACCCGGGCCCGGCCCGGGGGCCTCACAAAAGTTAGATCTGGTTGACATTTTCTAGAGTTTACCAGTAGGGCCTCGAAAAAACCGCTTGGCCCGGAGGCCCATGATGCTCTTAAGACGGTCCTGACTAGACCAAAAAAGGTAATTTTTTTTTTGATGGAAACTTCAAGTTCTCGGAATCATCAAAACCAGGTGGTTTGCAGCTGTTAGCAGTCATTCTTTATCTGTAAAATTTTTAAAACAAAAGAATGTCATGGTGAATGAGTGAAGTATTGTGCTGTTTTGAGCTCTAAACCTTTTAAGCGAATTGAGCGCACGCATATCATTGTATGGCAGAAATTTTTCATGTCCTAAAAATTATTTTCCTCATTAGCTATAAATTTGAGATTGGCATCATTCTCAGAATTTTTGAGAGGAAACTTATTAATTGGGGATGACTGCCTAGGTAGACCCATTTCATAAGTCACTGAAAAATATCATCACCGACGTATGAAGTATACTGATGTACAGGCGTTTGATAGAGGAAGACCTTGGCATTTTCGCACCAGCTGTGCATACCATTCTACACATCCATAGGCGTACTCAGGATTTTCTGAAGGGAATGGTGGTGTGGGGGGCTGTGTCGTAATTTCTTTTCTTCGGAAGTCTTCAGAAGGGATTGCACTTATTTACAGATCAAAAGAATGTGTGAGTTATTTTTATTTTTTTAAAGATAGATCGGAACTTTTATAGTGTGTATTCGATCATCATTATAATACTGTATGTTCTCTCTGAAATCGCTTATATCCCCCTAAAAGTTATGGTCCGATGTGTACAATATTTCGTAGGACTAATAAATAATCGCATGTGCTTAATCCACGTAATCGCAAAAATATTACCATACTTTCACCCACATCTTGTCTTTTGTACTTAGCTGACGACCACCTGATGTAGGATCTAGCTAGAGCACCTCGAAAATCCTTCATAGGCATCTTAGACCTGGCTAGTCAAAGTAAGTGTAGTAAGTGCCAAGCAAGCAATTGATAAAAAGACGTGCGTATCTGGCTGAACTATATATTGCTGAAAATTAAGCTCAGGGTGGAGCTGGAAAAAAAACACCACCATCAATAGGGGCGGTCGTAGCATTTTAATTTATCGCTATTCCATGTGAGGGCGTCAAAGAAGTTTACCGATGGTGTGCAGAAATCAGATAAAACGGTACCCCTCTAATCATAAAGAAGCCTATAATATGATAACGAACTCTTTGTTTTAGGGGTTATAGTTTGGGATTCAGTCCATATGTATGAGCGACATGAGACTATTTGGCCACGCACATAGTGAGACAACAAAGAGGTACGGGAGTATATAATAGAGACTAGCAACAAAAACAATTGTATTGTTTTGCTCTACACCGCACATACTCAACAAGCGAGATGAAAGAGAGAAAGAGGCCACTCAACGAGGTGCGCGACTTGAACAAACGTTTGTCTTCGCCTAGATCTGTGGACGGAAGGGTTCCAAAATATAAGGGTGTGCTGAGTGATGATGATGGAAAAAAAGGGAGAAAACGGACCAATCAGCAGATAGCGAAAATCAGCAAATCGAGGTGAAAACAAACATGTTTGTTCAAGTCGCGCACCTCGTTGAGTGGCGTCTTTCTCTCGCTTCTCCAGGATGTGCGGTGTAGAACAAAACAATACAATTGTTTTCGTCACAATTATCTATTATACACTCCCGTACCTCTTGGTCGCCCCACTATGAGCGCGGCTAGGATCTCTACATACAAGTCTACGTATATTATTAGGGTTGAAAAAACAACAAACAAAAAAGCGAGTCACTGTTTTTAAGAATAGACGCATTGCTTGGGCTTGGAGAAGAAATAAAGTCGCCGTTGACGAGAGAGAGAGAGAGAGATGACCCAAGTAAGATTATTCAATCTGTGTATTGTAGTCTTCATTACCAGTGAATGTAACAGCTATTCATCCAATGCTGCGTCCTCGTAGCTGTCCGATCGTCAGCATGAGCAGCAATACCGTCACCACCGAATACTATCAATGTCCACCATAAGCGGATACAGGCTCCTCGAACGAGGATTCATCGAATTTGTGCATAATGTGGGGGAATGTACACCTCCGCTATTCCGCCCATGCCAATAATGCAATTTTTTACTCAATGCGGGGGGGGGGTCATCCCCTCTGTATCCGCCAAAGACGTCCACTCATTCTCCCCAGATCCTATTTCGTCGCATCACAATTACACGAGGCCAATCAGTTCACAGCTGATTCTGAACAGATTTGTTTCCATGCCGTTCAGAGAATCTGGCACGCCAGCCACTCGGTGTTCGGACATTTTACGGTAGCCATCGTGGCAATCGAATCTATATTTAAAAAAAAATAATTTTTAATTCGTTCTTATTACTTCCGATTCAGATCTTCTACATCACCGAAATGCGTAGTTTTTTGATGCACTATAGAGCTGTCAATATTCTTTCATCAATCATAAAAATTTGACATTTTGTAGCGTCGAGAAATCAGAGTTTGCATAAAAAAATGCTGGCATTACACAAGATAACGGTTCTTTATCACTTTTTTTGGACTCAACGACGGCGTTATACATATGTTTGGTGGGGGAGGGATACAGCTGGAATTTGAGGAGGGGAATGAGAAGATGTGTGTGTCAGTAAATGTTTTTCTTTGACTACTTTACCGCACACCAAATCCGGTCACATATCGCCATACGGCAATTTCCAACGGAGTTGGGTGCCATCCATCGGTGGTCGCCCCGGCACTTTCTAATGTTACGTGCCCGAATTCAAACCCGTGGACCTTGACGTAACCTTCGTAGTGGAAGACGAGTACCTTACCTACGCGCCACTCGGGAGCTACAATTTTTGACTTTAAAAGATAATAATTCGTAAGCGCGATCTCAATTACACATTTGGATTTGGGAAACATTTAATTTCATACTTTTCTTGTGGACATGTGCTGAACTTGATAAAAAAGGGTGAGCTTATTTGCATCACCGCCATTATTAGATGCGAGGCCCGGTGCGAAAATAATTTCGGTGTTCTTTTGATCCCGTATTTATATACAGTAAAACCTCCCAACAACGGCCGCTAACGGGACCGTGTAATAGTGGCCACTATTGGAAGGTGGCCGTTATTGGGAGAGGGCAGTTTTGTTTCTGAAAAAAAACCCTAAAATTTGCGATCTATGTATAGAGCACGTGAAATGACAATCCATTCCGTAACTGATTACGATAGTTATATAATTAATTATTTTAAAATATATGAATATATATTTTGATAATAAAAATTTGATAATGTATTATATAATAATTGATTAATCGATCTACAGCACTATTTTGACATCCTAAAATTCAGGCTTGCAGTGCTCAGGTAGAACACGACAAGCGAGAAAAACTGATATGGACCAAGACTGTGTACCAGCAACTCCAAACATTTTGTTGTTCACACTGGACCTTCAATTAGACCTTTTTCCAGGGCGTTCCTAAATCCAATCCGATAGCTGGACACATTGTGAGCACTATTTTTTTAGACTGTGCCATCCCTTGGAGTAGGGAGTGCCGAGTAAACAGAGGGTTTCTAGTAATCGGGCAACTTGCATATCCCTCTAGTGATTAGCGTGCTGACAACAGTTATCCCTTATATATGATCTCCAATTTTTTTTCTTCTCCACTGCCTTCAATATACCCATCTAGTATTTGTACCCAGGGAGAGAGAAAGCATATATAATCTTTTTTCCCCCATGAAGTTCGGGAAGCGGGAAAACTCCCTTTAAAAATTATTTTCTCATCCGATATGCCCGATTTTCTCCCCGACTCCACATGTCGAAAGTGGAAGTTGTTCGGAAATCGTTGTTCAGAGGTTTCTTGTAATGGTAAGTCTATGGGGCGCGTTCGGTTCTAAAAAATGTGGCCGTTGTTCGGAGGTTTCCGTTACAGAAGGTTTTACTGTATTTTGTGGGAGAGGGGGATCGGCATCCAAAGATTCATGCATTATTGCACAATATATGTAGGAATGATGAAAAAATAGACAATTAAATGCAAATTCACGCAAAAATTTAATCAAAAATTTTGAATCGATGAAAACTCGGAACTAAAGAAAACTTTAAATTGATGACAGAAATAATTTAGAAACTAATGATGATTAGAACCTAATGATCTGAGAACTAATGAAAATTTAGAATTGGTTAATTAAAATGATTGAAAGATATAATTCCATCACCAATACAAACTCAGAATGACAGAAAAATCCTAGAAATGATAAAAATTCACAATTAATTAAATAATTCCAGAATGTATAAACATTCAGATTAGTGAAAGAAATAACGTATAAAACAGATAAGACAAAAATCTAAGAATTGATCAGAATTTCAGACAAAATGGTTCCAGAATAGATGAGAATTCATAATCTATGAAAGAAATAATTCCAGAATCAAATTGGTTGGAGTTCAGACACCTTGTCTGCTACAAAAAATGTTTGATATACAGGGTGATTACTTAATTCCCCTTAATACCACATCTTACTGGCAAACCGTTGATCCAAGAGGCATATGCTTCCAATTAAAAATAATATCCACCTAACGTGTAGAACTCCAACACGTCATTCATGTTGCAAAGGGTCATTGGCATACGCGGGGGGGGGGGGGGGTTCTAACCCCCCCTCAAGCCGCGATTATAGTGTTATTTTGCAGGAAAAAACGTAAACCCCCCCCCCCCCACATTTGAGAAAATTCTGCGTACGAATATGCAAAGGGTTGTATAGTTATTAAAATTAAATTAACTTTTTATATGGACACTCCGTCGAAACCAATTTAGGTTAAAATGTAGCATTAAGGGGAATCCAGTAATCACCCTGTGTATGTATATTTTTTCATTTATATTACCGCAACTGTGCCGCACACCCAAAGGGCGGCTCGGATTTGCAGGTACTGTACATATGAATGAAATAGCATTTGCAGGGCCTGTAATTACGCTCTCTCATATTTGCTTCCCTTAATATTTGTTTCAACATTTTTTAGTTTTTTTCGCCAATTCTCAGCAGCAGTTTTGCTTATCCACTTTGGTGTAACCTGTGTCATTGCTTACTACCTATTTTTGTTTGGGCATGCAGCAAGGGCGTAGCGAGGGGGGGGGGGACTTGGGGGTCTGGTCCCCCCCCCGAAATGTGAGAAAATGACCGAAAAAAGGGAAAAAGATGGCCAAATCCATTGTTCTGTCACTTTGGTCCCCCCGAACGAAATTTCTGGCTACGCCCCTGGCATGCAGGTGTAAATGAAGGTGTATATAGACCATAGTTTTTCCCAACCTTTTTTGTCCCATCGCCCCTTCTTCCGAATTTTTTTCTCCTATCGCTATCTAATCCGTGGGATCCTGTTATACCCGTAGCTTAGGAAAGGGACAGGTACACCTGAGTGTACACCCATAGCTTCTACCGCCCCCCAGGGGGCGTTAACGCCCACGTTGGGAATCACTGGTGTAGACTATACGTATCATCTGATTCAATTTGGTAATGCAGTAGACTCTCGACTATCCGGCTTAGTTAAAAATTAATATGTAATATTTCTCCATGATTTCAAAGCTGCACAAAAAGTTGGGCTTACGGGGTATGAGTATGCAAAATAGACCATTCAAATTTCCCGTGCTGTGGGAGTTACCGGTTTTTGCACGGGTTAGAGTATAAGTGGAGAGACATTGTGTCTCGGAAGAGGGCTAAAAGAGAGAAGCCCTCAGTCATCTACATCAGGGGTTATCAAACTGAGCGCCTTCAACTTTTGTCAAGGGTACCTCGGAGCAGCGGTCCGACAAAGGCTTTTCGAAGAGATTCTTTGTTAAACTGCTCTGGGAAGAAGGCGGATAAGGGTAAGCGGCATCGCAAGTGGAAAAAATTTGAGAACCCCCCCGATTGGCATCAAGGACTGAGTTTTGACTCTTTCCATCTTAGGCCAACCGTTAGACATTTGCGTTATCATTTATCAATTGAGAGTGAAATAAGTTTAAATAATTTTTTGTTAGAATTAAACTCATGTTTTACATTAATGCTCTGTTTTAAAAGCCTGGGTAGGTGTTCATACTGTACAGTGCATATGATTTTGTTTCCTGCAATCAAGATAGACAAAAGAATTTATCCCAAAACCTAAAAAATGTGTAATATTTTTATTCTTGGACCATTAATTCTGTAATAAATTTTGAAAACGTGCAGTTCAGTACATAACAAACATTTATTAAGTATTTGCCTGTACTTAGACATCAGAAAATATGAATAGGAGCGGGTTTTTGGTATAAAAAGGCTGTTTTGATGGTATGAATGGAGGTAAGAAGTGAGCATTTACAGAACTCTGGCTTATCCAGCTTTTCTGTTATCTAGCCACATTAGGCCAGACAGCCCAGAGTCTACTGTATTTGGATAAATAGTTTGCCAGTAATTTAGCAAAATTTTAAAAGTGGTCCAATATTGGCAACCTTCCTCTACTGCATATAGAATAAACAGTATTTATATAATGTGTTCCACCCTTTAATTGAAAGCTCCCCCCACAGGTGGGGTACCAGTTTTGGCTGAGGATGAATTTCAATTATTTTTTTATACTACACATTTACTACTGGCCAAGGGGTTCACCAAAGATTCTGGCTTCAGAAGTTGGTACCCTGGTTTTATTCACAGGTAAAGTACCTGCAATTGAGCAATGCAATTTACATTGGTTAAAAATCAATAAAAAAAAACAAATTCCAATAACAAAAAAAACAATCTATCCAAAACAATGTATAAAATTTATTTATAATAAACAAAAATACTGTATATTTTTTCTTCAATGAAAATATTGCAATGTGTGAAATGTTTCTATGTTACTCATACAGAATAGGAAGCTGCTACACTTTTCCATTTCTTGGCATTACTCTGATAATAAGAAACCCGATCTTGCTGTGCATGTATCTGTTTTTCAATTCTAGGTAGCCTAATCAATTCTTGAGTATTTTTCCATACACCTAAAAGGAAGAAGTTTTAAAAAAGCAAACTAACCAATAGATTAAAATAAAAATATATTATTTATTTAGATATAGATTTTATCATGATTTTCCTTCTAGTAAGATACTCTCTGAATTATTGATGAGGCAATCACCAGAAATTCAAGAATGTATATGGTTGAGAAAATGAATACGTTTGTATATAAATAAATACCAGATGATAGGCCAGCAAGGAATGCAGCTCCAAGACTAGATGAATTACAATTTTGATCTCGCACTATGGTTTTACATAACAATGTTGCCATAATTTGGACAAGAAAATCATTGTTTGACACACCACCACAAATTCTAAAAAGAAAAACAAGGGAAAAAAAACTTTTGATATTGATTAGAAACTCTTATAAAGCATTACTGAACTGAAATGAATATGGAAAAAACAGTATTGCAAATACATTTATAAGCATAAATTTATTAGATTCTTAAGCTTTGTCAATCAACAAAAAATCCTTCATCTCTAAATACTTTTTTCTTTCAGGAAATAATATCAAGTACAGCCAACCAAGTTTGCAAATTTTAAGTTAGTTATTGGCCTCTAACGCTACTTGAGTAGTTTCCTCAGTCACCTTGCAAATTTCAAAGAGTACTAAAGATTTTACTTTCTGTTCAAAAATTGCTGTGATAAACTCCAATAAAGCTTGGTCAGAAAATTTCACTTATAACAGAGTTTCCAACTGCTATGGATTGTCCGTAGTTTTTATGGGCGGCCAAAATAAACTATGGAGCTACGGGAGATACTCTCAATGCTATGGAAATGGGTTTAAAAAAATCGGGTCTTTGAGTTTTTTTGAGGTGTTTTACTTATTATTATTTTTTTAATTGCATCTATCTTTACTATAATGCTGAATTTTTATACGTATATGAGAAAGTTTGAGAGATGAAAAACTTGGAGCTGGTCTGTGTGCAGAAGGCAATCTGTAAAGCCGGATCTAAACCCGCCGCTTTACTCGATGCCCAAACATGCAAAAGCCTGTTTTCTGTCAAAACCGTCCCACATTTTGGGCTAAAAACAGGTTTTTGCGTGGTTCAGCGTGATTGGTCTGGACCTGACTTCATTTGTATATTTGCATAGTGCATGGTCAAGCTCATGGAACTTGTGTTGGAAAGAATGTTTCATTGTAGGTGCCATAGGAGCTCTGATATGAAGAAAATGGGGGAGGGGGGGATCTAAGGGGTTGCTATACGTCCATATATATAGTTCACAAGGGCGTATGCAGGTTGGAATTGCATTGAATATTCATGAATTATTAAGGGTCTCTACTACCTCGGAAAGTTGCTTCAGGAGGTGGAGGGGACTCATGTGACCTGAGCCGTCTAGGTTCCAGTGCCAATGAGGTGTAGCATTTAATGAACCTTCAATTAAAAAATTAAATTTTTGAGTGACTTTTTTTTATTGTACTATGATTATGTTGTCCTGGGGTATCCTTCCCCCATGGCAAAGCTGAACATTCATAACTACTGACAAGCTTTAAGACAATGTTGGCATGTCTGCTTATAATTAATGTGACTGATAATTTAATTTTCTTGTTTTTTTTGTGTAAAAAGTACTCTATATATGTTATGTATAAAATACTCTATATATGTTATGTATAAAATACTCTATATATGTTATGTATAAAATACTCTATGCTATGTAACACACTCCCAACATTTCCTTACAAAACAATCATTAAAATTTTGAATATAAACATGTTTTTTCACATGTTTTATTCTTATATATTGCCAACATCAGATGTTCCAGATAGTATTAGTATGTTATAGTAACCTAAAGTCTGTTTCAGATAACTTGGGTCCGAATGTAAATAAGCTGCTGCACCAATTTTTCTTCCAGATAACTTTGAAATAATACGGAATAAATAAATAAAAATTATGACATATTTTATGATAATGACAAAGGAATATATTTTTGGTGGTGTTGCACTCTAAAGGCTGAAACACACTACACTGACGTGATGTGTTTTCTCGTCATGTCAGGGACTTTGTAAATTCTGATTCGTGGAAATTCTGTGAGGTGGGAATTTCATGTCATATAATTTCAACGTCACAGAATTCCTGCGAATCAGAATTCACAACGTCTCTGACGAGACGTGATAATTGCGTCACGTCAGCGTAGTGTGTTTCGGCCTTAAGAGAGGTGAAATGATCTTCAACCAATCACTTTGAGTATCCAGGGCTCCCATTCAAAAAATTAGAAAAAGTAGGACGGTAGGGTACCCCCCAGACAACATAACCATAGCATAATAAAAAAAAACCTAAAAAAATTTTTTTTTGAAAAATTAAAATTTTTTTTTATAGCACACTATTTCAGTATCCTGTAAGATTGGCTTGAGCTAAAGGTAAATGACAGAAATGACTTGGTAACAAAAATTATTTTTGGCCAAAATAGGGTACTAGCAACCATAGATAATTTTTTTCTGTCTCCCCTCACAATATATATTACATTCTTTTTTGGAGTCTTCTACAGTCCAGTCTGTCAACTCTCTTCGACAATGCACATATCTATGATTCCCTACTCAATTAAAATCAGTTAAATGAATTTTGTTGATAGGTTTTGGTGGAAAAGTAGGACAAAACTAGAAAGTAGGACAAAACCGAGAAATTAGGGCAAAAGTAGGACATTTTACCAAAAAGTAGGAAAAGTGGGAGCCCTGACTATCGCACACATGCTTTTGTTGACATTTGGATCGAATTTAGAAGGAACAAAGTTTATTTAGACATCACACAGTCCTAAATGATATTATCAATAGAAGTAGTTCTTTTATTTAGAACTGATCAAGCACTGGTTATTTCTTATGACACTGGAAAATAGGAATTTGGGAAGCTAAAATTTAAAAAAAAAAATTTACTTTGTGAGCAAAACAATTTATATCTATTAAGAAAAATATTTTATTATAACACAAGAGGAAAGAAAAAGCATTCATATAAAAGCATATATATATATATATATATAACTAACCTTATTTTATCAGAAACTTTGTTTCCTTCAACAATTAATGACCCATAGAGTGAATAAGTCTGGAAAAGTATCGCTTCAAGAATGGCTCTCACTAAATGCGCTTTTGTGGTGTCTGGTTTTAAACCAGTGAAAACAGAAGAACAAGCATAATATTCCCCATTCCTTTTTTCTTTGATAGCCTATTAAAACAATCTATAGAGGTCAGTTGGTGAAAGAAAATGAAAATAAATAGCAAACAGTGTACTGTACATAATATACAAACCTATCTTTCAATAGTTTTTAGAATTTATGCGCTTATCAAACTCAACTACTTAGCAAGACATACAATGATTCTAATACTATAACTTTTGTGTTGTAGGTGTGAAGCTAGAGCTTTTGCAAATGCTCCGAAATGTTATTTTGATTTTAAAAGATTTATGAAGTTCTTTAGAAAATAAGCAATGATTTTTTTCAGCAAGCATATATTTCTGCATTACCTTCAAACAAACTTATTATATTTGTATTATTTTCATGAGCATGTCTTACTAGAACTAATCACCATGTGACTTCTAGTATGTTTTGAAAGAGAAAAGAAAAACTGGAGTAAAAAAAACAAAAAAAAAATGTATCATAAAAAATACTTGTGTATAAGCTGAGTTTTTCTGTTCAAAAATTTGTTCCTATATTGGAGGGGGATGCCTTAAACACAAGTATGCATGGCAATTATTATATTGATTTTTTTAGAAAAAAAAATAGTATAGACCAACCAGTCATTATATTTATTTCTATACCAAAGCACAGCTGTCTATGTTATTTAGCATGACTATTATGACATATAGAAAAAATGCTGTGATGTTAATAATACAGTAAACATTGCTTATTAGAATCAGGAATAATGTCATCATTCACATATTGTTATCACTTTTGCAAAGAACAGACCTATACAAAAATATGAGCAAAACTTTGTTTATAGTTATCAGGATTTCAGTTGATGTTATCTTTTTTTGCACAATTTGAAGCCTAAGGTTGAACCAGATTTATTTTTTCCTTTATAAGTTATTGTTATCAACCCACCACACTATATAGGAAGCCAGTTCCCAATGCCCTAATCAAGCTCTAGTAGCCACTATGGTCTATGTACGTGTGAGATTGATTTTGCAATGGACTTCCTATTGGTCAGTTATTGATCCATTCTAACGTCAGTTCCCTTTTGTTGACCAGATTCACAGTTCTTCGGCCGAGAAAGACTTTCTCTAATAATCTATGGTATGTAAATTTTTGAAAAAAACCCTAATCCACATTGGACAGCTCTATTGTCTTTGCCCCTTACTATGGCTGAATTAAAAGGACAAACTTTTCTTAAAATTAAAAAAAAATCATGTTTTAGAAAAGTCATGTTTTAGTTATTGAATTATCAAAAATGAGTCAGTAGGCTAGCAGCACAAAGTGCACCAACCAATTTTGTACAAAAAAAAAAAGACACCGTTCCTGTTTTTACCTAAACAGGATGTGTAGCCATGTAATTAGCATCACTATTTCTTTTGGATATAGTTATCACAAACCCAGGATCTCAATGTGATGACATAAAGTGGCATGCACTATATCGATTTTAATATAAAATTAATCTGTTTGTTAAATATTTTTTCTCAAAATAATGAAAGACATGCATAGGAACTGTTTTAAATTTTACACATTTCTGCTGTTTTATAAAAACAATTTTCACAATTTACAGTGCATAAATCTTACCTGTACTTTACTTAATGGTGGAAGGAAATAAACACCTCCATTGTCTGAAAAAAAAATTAATCAAGAGACCATTGTTAAAAATAAAAAATAAATATAATAAAAATAAATGAAAAATAATGATTGAGTCAGTAGAAAAAATAATTCACACACAAAATATTAGCCTATACCTAGTTTTATAATGTATTTAGTTCAAACAAGAAATAATTTTTAGTTTTATCACCTTAAATCAGTAGTTCATAAACTAAAGGGTCACAATCTCCTGAGAGGTTGCATTAATGAGATGGGAGGGACTCGTAAAAAGATTGCAGACCTTTAGAGAGATTAATAGTGTGATCACTATTACCTATATTACAGTAGTAAACAAAACCAATTCTTACACCAAGATCTAACAAAGGATTCATAACAATTTGACACTGAAATCAACAGATTGTTGTTTGAAAGTAAATTTGGAAAAATATGTAGGAGAAATGAAAGCGTATCCTGATAAGGATACGCTTATTATGCTTCTACATCTTACCTGGCAGGTAAGATGTAGAAGAAATGAAAAAAATTGCTTTCTAAGAGGCAAAATTCATAAGAGGAAAATAATGACTTGTAGACTTCATTAGAAATAAACAAAGAAGCTAACAATATACAAAGGATTTATGAAAAAAAGCGTAAATCTTTTATATTATTAGAATGACATTAATGATAAAGTTGTAGTATAATGTTATTGATGTTTGGGTTCTTCAAAAAAATTGTGATTTAACAGACAACACCTTAGACCCTATTAATCCATTAAATTGAGGGTTTACTGAAGTACTTTTCAAAGTGTGTCACTGCTCCCGGGGACGTTGCCAATATTTGTCAGAGATGTGGCAGCAAGCTAGGCATACTGATGTGTACCCGCTCAGTGCTTTAAATTAGTTATTTTCTATACAATTCGGTTAAGCTGTGAACAAACGATTACTAGCACAAGGGAGCAATAGGTGGAAAAATTTTGAGAAATATTGGTTTACTATAATGAGAAAAATTCAATTAGTATGATTATAATAGAAAAATTGAGAGAGAAATTCTTGCAACTGACCTTTCACAGACAATGCCAATTTGCTAGATTGCTGAGGATCATCTAGTAATCCTAAATGTGAAATTATAAAGCTGTACGTAATTTATTTTATTGTACTACTACTTTGTGTAACAGTATAATTTTAATATGATCTTTGATGAGATATTTCTGATATGAGATCTTGTAAAGACAGGAAAATGTAAAAATTCTTTTTTTCAAACATTCATGGTAAACAAATTGAAAAATATGAAATCATTTATTGATTCATTCAATGAAAAAAATATATATTATTTGAATTCCACAAAATTAAACATTGATAAAGCTTGGATGGCTTACAATGGTCCTATATTTACAATGCTATCATAAAATAAATGAAATCATGTTTGACAAGCTTACAGAATTCCTAGTATTTATCAGAATGAAAATTCATGAAAACTGAAACATTATGAAATTTATACATTGCACTTTTTAACTTCTTACTTAGTTTTATTTTTTCATTAAGTTTTTAGATACTAATACCGAAGTGGAACAAATATTAGCTGACAGTGAAAAATCACAGAAAGTGTACCCTTCAGCTTCCTACTCATTTTTTTCCCTGCAACATTGTTCATGATGGCCTTCGGTAAATGGTGAAAGTACCATGCTAGTTTATCAGTGAGAAACCTAGATATTTTTTTGCATTGTTTTTGAACTTGACACTCCAGCATAGACAGAGATAAAAAGGAAGAAAAAATAAGTTAATAAAAAAAAAAAAAATCCATACACATAAACTTATGCTAGAGATAACTGAGAAATTAGTTACAATCCATGCTGTTTGTCTTCAATGAAAATTTCTTAGCATCCAAAGGATTAATAACACACCTTTAACATTAAAATTAGAGACAAAGTAAGAGAATGCAATATGATTTTCATTATTCTTTTCATTATTAGTGCACTTTCAACATCCACCTCTGGCAATAGATCAGAATTATTTGGTGCTGCATGCTTACGTGCACATAGTCTCATGCAAAGACTCTTTCTTTCTTTCTTTCAAATTAATCACAACTCTGGTCTATCACTATGGGTAATTTACTACCGAGTGAGTTGTGCCGGAATGTGAGTACCTAACAGTCTGAGTGCATATATAGCGTTGTGTCTGGTTTTTCAGTGCTGCCATATATATTTCATAAATGAAGTGTAATGATTGAATATTTGTACTATTGTAGGCCTGTTTCTCTCTATGACGAGACTTTTTAATGGGGAGATTGGCTCGAAATTGGTGCCTCAAAGTTGGGAATTACAAAAAATCAACTTCAGCCAACCACCACTGCAGCGATGGTGGGGTTCGAACCCGGATCCTTGTGATGCAAGTCTGTCACTATCGCCGCTCGACCACCACAGTGGCTCATGCACAGACACTGTTTCAATACTCATTGGATCATATTATTGCACAAGTCACTTCATACTCACACGACGGCTGATTAAAACTAAAGGTAAGAGGACTATTCACTTGCTGGCAGGCAGGTGACAATACTAAAAATTCTTTAAAAAGTGATAATTTTAGTTTCTTGTGCCAATAAAGCAGCATATCTCTTACCCCAACTATTTGCCCATGTGATGATGGTGCCAGTATCAGAATTACCACACTCCACAATGTATGTTGCAGTTCCATCAATCACCCATCCAACCAAAGGATAAACTTCTCCTTGAAAAGTAACAAATACTTTTTTCACACTCTTATATTATTATTGAATACATTGCTGAATTAATTAAATAGTTAATATATGAAAAAGTTCAGTAAATACAGTGCGAGACATAATAAGACACCATGAATATTCACAGGAAAATGAATGGAAAGAATGTTTCCACAAACTTAACAAAACTTAAATACATGTATCGGCCATGTTGTTTGCAAGTGTGAATGAAATTACAAGGACGTCCAAGAAATAGTTTTTGATATTTTAATATTTTTTGGGAATTCTAGTAAGAAATTAAAGGACAGAAATATAAAACATTTTCACTTCCACCATTTTACAGTGGTTACTGTGCTACTTTATGCAAACCATTTTTTTTACGTCACTGGATAACAAACCAATAAAAATATTCCCTCTTTACAACTACCTCATCAGTAGAAAAAAAATGTCATGAATACAGCGCTGCAAGAAAGTGAAATTCATGAAATTTGGCAATTACATGGCATTGCTTTAAAACGGCATGTTTCTAAAACGTATATAGCAAATAAAATTGAACATTCTCAATGTGCCATCACACATTTTTTAGGCCGTGAAATGATCTGGCCGCACCCCATGCTTGCCTGCCCAATAAAAATGCAATGCTTGTGTGCCTGCAGTAAGGAGCAAAATATCCAGAAATATAAAATCTACTTTACAACTTCAGGGCTCATAGGGAACAATTTCAAGAGTCAAGTTCTACAAGTAACTCATGAAAAAAAAGAGGAAAAAACCTTCATTAACTTTGAAAAACGAACAGGATCATTTTAGGGCCATCATTTCAACTTTTTTTTCCGGGGGGCAAAGCACATGTACTCAATGTATGTATGTATGTATATATATATATATATACCATTTTTAGTGCATTTTCAGAAGCCAGGGCAATGCACCCTCCTGCCCCCCCCCCAAATGATGGGCCTTGATTGTTTCACTCTCACAAAACGTACGGGGTCTTTTACTCATCAGTAGTATTTTGCTCTGTTCTCCGATGAAAAAATTCAATCTTGATGGTCCAAATGATTTTCATTCATATTGGCATGATTTGAGGTCTGCAATGGAGCAATTAATAAGCCATCAAATGGATGATTCAGTGATGGTTTGAGAGCATTTTCTGCTCAAGGAAAGACGTGTAGTTTTTCTACTCTCAAAGATGAATTCAAAAAGCTATATAGAACTTTAGCAAGAGCAACTTGGTATATATAAAGAAGTCCTCTTTGTGCCAAAGATTGCATATTCCTACAAGATAATTTGTTAATTCACATATGTCTAGTCACACAAAGCAGTGTGGTTCAAGTAAGAAAACATCAATGTTCTTTCATGGTTGGCTCGTTCTCTTGACCTCAACCCCATGGAAAACTTGTAAGTCTTTGCAGATCAGTATACTCAGGTAGGATGCACTTTTCTTCCATCGAGCATCTAAAAGCCACAATATCACCGGCTTGGAATGATGTCTCTTGTGATACTCTCATTGATTTATTGATTTGGTTGAATCCATACCAAATCACATTTTTGCTTTGATTAGCCACAGAGGTGGTTGTACAAAATATTGATTTTTATAAATTTCTATGTAGTTTGTTTGAATTTTATTTTACTTTTTTTAGATGTCATATTTTGTCTGTACTATATTTTTTATTTTTCCATAAAATAATGTTAAAATCATGTTTCAAATTCCCAATATTTGGTATAAAGTTATTTTGCACTATCATAAAACAGCTTGGAATTTTTGATATTTTAACTTCACTCCTTGTGATTTCACTAAAATTTAAAAATCTCTCATAATTACATCTTGCACTGTATAGCAAGTATTTTCAAACAATTAAAATAAAAATATTGTGAACTGGGACTGACTTACGGTACAGATTTTAAACATCTTTTGTATTATCACCCTTATGTAAATTAAAATTTTTTAATACTACCGCTAAAAAGAAGTTTTTAGTTATTTTTTATGTAAGGATAATTGCTTGTAACTTAAACTGAAGAGCCAAAAAAAACTGTTACAGGCATGCGTATGCAAATAAAGAGATATGGAACCAATCAGAGTACGGCGCTGCGATCGCAATGCCTATATAACACAACAAGTGTCTGGCATAGTTGTTAGATCTGTTACTGCTGCTACAATGGCAGGTTATCGAGATTTAAGTGAGTTTGAACGTGGTGTTATAGTCGGCGCACGAGAGATGGGACATAGCATCTCCAAGGTAGCGATGAAATTTGGATTTTCACGCACGACCATTTTACGAGTGTATCGGGAATCCGGTAAAAAATTAAATCTATGACATTGCTGTGGCCGGAAAAAGATCATGCAAGAACGGGACCAACGACGACTGACGGGAATCTTTAAACGTGACAGACGTGCAACCCTTCCGCAAATTGCTGCAGATTTCAATGCTGGGCCATCAACAAGTGTCAGCGTGCGAACCATTCAACGAAACATCATCGATATGGGCTTTCGGAGCCGAAGGCCCGAAACATAAGACACATAAGTAAAAGGCATATAAGTGAATAGCATTATTTATATCTTTGACCTGCAGTGCATATAATTATCTTATAACTGAGAGAAACATATAAGTGAGAGATCACTGTATTGGAATTAAGTCACCTTGCAAATATTAAACATTTCACTTAAATAAAGCAACTCTATAAAAAAACCAGTATCTAACAAACTGATTTAATGAGATTAATTATTATCCACAGTCAAGTATTATGACCCTTTTTCGCTCAGTTATAAGATGATTACATGCACTCCCGGTCAAAGATATTATGTAAATAATGCTATTCACTTATATGTCTCTCACTTATGTGTCTTTTTTTTTTCTTGTTCTCTTGCACCAATGCATGAGAGAGAGAGAGATCACTGTATTTTATATTTGTTATAGGCAAACACAGTTATACAGATGCCATGAATATATAAGAAAATGATAACTAGACCACTAACAATAAGTATACTTACCAAAGCAACTTTTATCAAGACTATAAGATATAATTACTATGCACTGTAAACAAAGTTGTGCAATGTTTTCATAGCCTTAGAACACAAGTTATGATAAAAGTAGGTGGGAAAGAAAAGGCGGGATAATTATGAGAGATTTAGGCATCATTTTTAATCATAGAGGCCTACTCTGGTGGCTGAACTTGGAGTCACCCATTTTCTTTACAGTGGCTATGGCACCATTTAAAATGAGAAATTAAAGTATGTCACCAAGTCACCCCAGTTTACCAAATGTTTTAAGATGTAGAAGATTTTAAATTAAAAAATGAATTTCATAAAAAGTCTTTCAATAAAAATGCTACATTTAAAAAAGTTTGCTAACAAAGTTTTGAAAAAATTAGGATCTCAAGATTCAAAATTTTGAAAAAATTGCATTTTTAACTCGGAAGTTAAATTCAATTAGATACATAAACATGAATCTGAGTATTTACCATTCTGAGATGTAGAGGGCACTGAACCAGTATTGACATCAAAAAATGTTCCAGTTCCCATTGTACAATTCACATCACCAACATCAAAACAGCATTGACCAAACATTGATGATTGCTGATCTCCAACCTACCGAATCATTTTTAATTAGTTTGTGAGAGCAATTTTATGCAGAAATGGAGTTTGTGAAATTGAAGTGTCTATAGAATAGTTTTGTCAAATTTCAGGATAAATATATATGTATTACAATGAAACCCTGGAAGCTGGTAAAACATAAGATTCACCAAAAGAGGTGACTGAAGTAAGAAAAATTAAAATTTTTAAAAGCATTATTTACAATCAATTGATAACTATTTTGAATATAAACTTGATCATTCATGGAATTTATATTACATCTGTAATTACAATGAAAATTCAATTGATATATGATATAAATTTTTTATTAATATTTCTCCCATCTTTTCAAAACACAAAAAATCCAGTTGTTAATTGTAGCTTAAGTTTGTATATGGCACTGAAGAATATGAAGATCCTCCAGGTTCGACCACGTGACATATCATCTAGCTGATGATCCTAAAAATCTATTTTTGTAAACTGCCAAATACAGTCGGCCGCTTGTATTCGCAGGGGTTATGTTCCAGGGGCGACTGTGAATACGGAAATCCGCGAGTAACCAAAACCATGGTGTTTTTTTTAACGTATCTTGTTTATTGAACATCATGAGAAAGAGCAGGGTGACAGAGGTAGAAGGGAATGTAGAAGAGGGTGCCACATTTGTTGGCAATGTTTTCTGAAAGAACACTGTGATTACTGTTTGCCGTTTCTTCTTCTTCATATCATCAAGTATTTAGACCATTCTCAAACCTTTCCTACTTCAACATGTCAACTTCTTCTTCTTACTTGTCCCACAAGTCTTTTCCACACTTCTTTTGAAATCCTAGGCTGCGGTCTCTGGCTCTTATGTGCCACTGGGCGCACGTGTGCAATTCTTCTCTCTAGTCATTGGGTTTAGCTATCCATTTCAGTCAAATGACTTATATGTTACATCGAGTTGATAGCTGTCTTCATGGGGAGAACAACGTGAGTGATTTTATACTTTCGAGCACGGGCATGGGGGAGGGGCACTGCTATAAATCTTTGCTAACTTTTTCCAACACAACCCTTCATTTTTTGTACGAGAAACACATGGATCTTGTAGGTGATGCAAAGTTTTCGCTGACAAAAGTGCAGCTACAGCCACTGTTGCTCGAATTTCAGATCCCTTTTTCTTGATATATCTTACCGTAGATTAGTTGATTCTGTAATGGCAGGCCACAGCAGCAATTGACTTACTTTCGCCAAGCATAGTCAATATATCCAATTTTTCTCGTAGAGTTTTCAATTTTTTTGCCTTTTCGAAGCATTATCAGTAGCACTACAAAAATGAGCCATCCTAAACACGCACAACTCAAATTTTATAAGCAAAACACGTGAATGATGATTGCTGAGTGTTGCCAAAAAAAATTCCAATAAAGAAAAAAATCCTGCAAATATGGAAACCCACAAATACGTACAATAAGTTTTATTTCATGACATAAAGAAAAAGTTTTTTTTAACAAAATTCGACCCCAAAGGGGGTCATAAGGGGGTTCAAAAGTTATAGAAAAAAATCATGCCAAGCCGAAACCGGTGGAGCCAATATTTGTGAAATTTGGTCAGTAGGTTTATTTTATGATGTAGACTCTCTAAAGCCCTGTTTACATGTGAAAGATTGGGCAGGGGGTAGCTTTGGTAATCATTACCTGCATGACAACTCTTTTTCCTCATGTGGAGAAAAAAGGTGGTGCAGAAATCCGTCAAAAGAGTCCCTAAATGATCTTTGTTGCGGAATAATGGTGGGTGACTTCGACCTCCTCTCCCATAATCCTTTGTGCCACGAAAACTGCTGTTAGCTCCTTCGTCAGCCATCTTGAGCCAACCACTCATTCAATAACGTGACCAATGACGACTTCCGAAAAGAAGGGGGAATACCGGCATAAACTAAATGGCATGTAAACGGGTTGTAATGAATATCCGGGAACTTCCCGAGATGTTTTATTGCACATGTAAACAGGGCTTAAGAAGGGTTTTTCAAAATTTGACCCCGAAAGGGGTCATAAGGGGGGTTCAAAAGTTATACAGAGAAATCACGTCAAGCCAAAACTACTGAAGCTATATTTATGAAATTTGGTCAGTAGTTTTATTTCAGGACATAAAGACTCACTTTAAGAAGGTTTTTCAAAATTTGACCCTTAATGGGGTCATAAGGGGGAGGGTCAAAATGCTATGTAGAGAAATCATGCCGAGTGAAAACCGCTGAAACTATAAATTTGAAATTTGGTCAGTATCTTCATTTTATGATGCAAAGACTCGCTAAAAAGGGATTTCTCAAAATTCACTCCCTAAAGAGGTCTCAAGGAAGAATTTTCGGATTACCAAATTCACACACGAGCAAAGCCACGGGTGACAGCTAGTGTTTTATATTTCAATTTCACAAGTTAAAAATAGAAACAATTAAAAACCATTTCTCATTTTATAATTTCTTACCAATAGGAAAACATGAGAAAAAATACATATAAATGCAGTATATACATACCAAGGCATTGATAGGTATTGAGAAACCAAATATATCAGATAAGGTCTCACCATACATGTCACTGAAAAATAAAATGTAGTTTAATATAAAATCATTTTGAACAACTTTTTTCCTCCAGTTTTCAATTATTTTTGAACTTCATTGTTGGTATATAGCTGGCATAGTTGTGTGAATGTTTTTTTCTCCCTATTAAGTACCCACGTAGTATAAAGATATATAATTTGACAGTAACAAAATTCCTTGCTATAGGGTATGAATACCAACATTATTTAAAGAGAAAAATAAATTTTACATAAAAAATATAGACTTTGAAAAAAATTTTAAAGTATTTTTTGCCACCATATTTTTTATTGAGGTGTTTCCCAATATACTCTCAACTATTTCTTTTATAGCTCAGATAGCATCTTTGTTTTAAAAATTTTAGTCTTATAAAAAGCATAACTTATAGCGAATGGCATCAACTTGGAGTTTAAGAATTCTTAAGTGCTTGAATTCAAATTTGCTTTTAATATAAATTTAAAAGTTATACTTACACTATCTGTTAAAAAAGAAAAAAACACACATAAGTAGACCATGGTAAAAACATAATTTTTGTTTTAAGAAAATTAAATTTTCTTTCTGAGTTACTTACTAATACCTAGAGTTACAAGTGTCTCAAATTGTGAGTAATCCAAGTTAAAAGCAGAAATACTGTTCTCTTATTATTCGTCAAGCAATTTTAGTGAAAAAAAATGTTTCAACTAGAGAAAATGTTCAACTTGAAAATTTGCAGATGTATGGGAAAAAGCTCATTCCACACAAGAAAGATAGACTGCTTTAAAAAATTTGAAGTACTGTACTGTGAATTTGTCATTTAAACAGTTCTTGCATTTTTTACGCATAGAATACATTACTACTAAACCATACATGCACCTTTTAAACATTCATCTGGGGAATTTCTGATGAATTGATGTGTGTTGGGAAGTGTTGCATGTATGTGCGTTCTCTAACATTTTTATGAATTTCCGAGGTGTGCGTATTTGAAGTGCTGCTATCTAAAGAATTACATGTGCAAGTGGAGATGATGATTGAAATAAGTGACAGAACTACAGTTACATGAACAGTGATTGAAATAAGTTTTTCATTTGAAGATCTGCCTGTATTTAAAAAGAAACTTAAGGGGAGGGTGTAGCTAGTATTTCATTGCTCAAAGTTGGAATAGCACAAACCACAACAACCCACTTCAGCTGACCACCAATGTATTACCAGCTGTCTTCCAACCCTGGCTTTTGCAGCATGAAGCTACCATGATACTCACACAACAACACATGCTGTACTGTAACAGTTCAATCAATTTCTGTATGAGTATTAATCCTCTGGAATACATGGCCTTGTGTACACATAAATCCAATATTTTTCTTTATCTGTGTAGCAGGAAATGATTGAATGCTGTGATCTTATGGTTTGGTCTAGCTATGTTTTCTATCCATGTCTATCAATTCAGTATATTTTTGAAGGATTAGTTGTGAATCCACAGTTATTGTTTCGTCATCAAAAGATGTGCTGCTTGCACAGAGAGGAAAGTTTCATACATAATTTACCCATTCATGTGCTAAATCATTAAAATAAAAGCTTTTTATGGAAAAAAAACCTCTGTATTATGTTTGAATGAAGAGGTTTTCTGTAAAAATGGGAACTGAATTTTATGTTCTTTTGTCAAAAAGAACTTATAAAAAATGAGAGCAAGGCTATCAAGTGTCAAGCATATAATGTTACATTTTAGTCACACATTCAGGTAGATTAATGCCTGAAAAATTTGTTATTTTTTCATCCTGATATAGTGTTCGAATATTAAGAATTACATTTTTCTAAAAAATAAAGTTTCGGATTTTGATTCTTACTTTTCTAAGTTAAAAAATGGGAGTGGACTTGTCAGGAGTCATGGATGGTGCAATGTTGTATTTTTAGCACACATTTCTGAGCATTAATATAGTGGAGGTATGAGCCAAATTAAAGAGATCTGCATGGTTTCAAATAAGAAAGTTTACTATGAAATATAAGTAACTTTCAGGAGCAAATTAAACTTGTAACTCAAGGTACTGCTACATACTGTATTTTGAATAGTCATGCCAGTAAATAAAATAATTATTCAAAGATATGTAATTCTGCACTTAAGTCAACCTTAATTATATAACAATGTTATATAATACATATAATTTTAATCATCTCTGTCAAATACCAAAAACGACTGATTATCCCAAGTTGAGTAATTACTGAAACTGTTCGGCTAATTATTTTTGCTAATATTTTAATTGTTAAAAATATCATAGTCATTTAAAATTAATATATTTTTTATATCATCTGTTTAGCTATCAGAACTACTAATCAGGGCATGTTTCTCATAAGTTTGAGCCTTGAGCAAACAGGGCTTTTTGAGCCCCCCCCCCCCCCATATACAGCGTTCTTTGAGACAGAGGCATCCACAGAAAGATATGGCCATGGAGGGCCCATGTTCCCTCCCACACAATGATGAAAACCTAAAAATATTTGTTGATATTTCTCTAAAATATTGAAACATCAAAGAAAATGTTAATTTTCACCCCCTCCCCCAAAATGATGGGCTCTGGACACGTGCCTTGTTTGCCCATGCAAGAAACAGACTCTGCTACCAATATACAGGGTGCATAGCAAACAGGGGATATGTCATTTTACTGGCAAACCGTTGATTCAAGAGGCATACTTCCAATTAGAAAAAATATCCAAATAATGCGTAGTACTCAGATATGTCAGAGAAAAGGGGTTTCCAAGGGGTTGTAATAGTTATCAAAAAAATTTACTTTTTATACAGTCCTGTGTGCCCCAAGGTCCAATTAAAGTTGTTGCCCTGTCTCTCCTGATGCTAACTAAAAACATTTTCATGTTTTAAGTGCAATATTCACTGAGATATTCAAATTTGAACCAGAGAGAAAATTTGGGAAAGAACAGTGTTAAAAGTGGTAAAACCGTTTTACCTGCATTTAATGCTGTTCTTTCCCAAAATTCCTCCATTTTTCAAATTCGAATATCTCAATGAATACTGCACTTAGAAACGTGTAATTTTTTTAGTTGGCATCAGGAGAGACAGGGCAACAACTTTCTAATTGGACTTTGGGGCACACAAGACTGGATAAAAAGTTAATTTTTTTATTTTGATAACTATACAACTTCCTTGCAACATGAATGACATATCTGAGTACTACACCTTATTTGGAAACTTTCTCTAATTGGAAGTTTACCTCTAAGATAAACAGTTCACCAGTAAAATCCCATATGCCCTGTTTGCTATGCACTCTGTATATACAGCAAACTTCTCACTAATGGATAACCATGGGACCAACAATTTTATCCCTAAATATATAGTTAAATACATCGAATCCCTATTTCACAGGATTTTCAGAAATATCTGTCAGTGGGAAGTGTCCAGTATGGGAGGTTCTGATAAATATAAAATGCATAATAAAAAACATCACATTCATATGTTTGCTGACACAACAATAAAATAGTTCACCTGGTATTTTTTACATGAGGCAGAATTTCAATGGGTATTTTGAATATTTTCAATACTGTATCAGACCATTTCATCTGGAAAACAAAGATTAGATGAAACCAACACCTATGTACAAGAGAATATATTTCAAATCAGGTCATATCCTTAGTGAATAGCTTTTGAGTTCTTATCAAAGTTCATTAATGAAAAAGTACATGTGAAACACATAATCAACTTAAAATAATTTCTTGTTTGTAAAAAATAATGGTTTTGTACTCTCTTATCAATAGTTAAACCTTAAATAATGGTTTTGTACTCTCTTATCAATAGTTAAACCTTAAATAATGGTTTTGTACTCTCTTATCAATAGTTAAACCTTAAATAATGGTTTTGTTCCCAGTAGAGCCTTTCTTATCTGGCATAATTGTATAGAGGGTCAACCTGATTAGAGAAAATATGGATTATCATAGGTGAGTTATCAGAATTGGGTGCACACAAAACTGATTTTTTTTCTATACATGCAATCAGTTGGATACTTTGAAGTAAAATATTTAGTCGAATGAGCAAATATAATTGAAAGACTAGGGAAATAAATTTCAATTAAAAATACAGATTGTTTTATGGAGTAGATAGGGACATAAAATATATGTGCAGTAACATAGGATCACTCTTACAAAATATTGAGTATTCTTTAAAAAAAAATCTGTTGATAAATCTTGCTTCAAGCACATAACAAGTAAATTGTGAACTGAATTTGTAAAACAGCAAACTTTCTAGCATGTATTAATCAACTTATTTCACTACCTGGTGCTGGTTGAAATTACTTGCTGTCATTATGGGAAGAGAATAAGCTATCGTGAGAAAACAACAGCCCATCAACCCTAGCCAAACATGCAATAAATTAGAACCTCTCAATACAAGTGTCAAAATTCAGACAAGTGAAATTTCTCAAATGTAGTTTAAATCTAGCATAAGAACCTCAATAATGAACACACATTTTAAACAACGGACCAAGCGCAATGGGAATTCAAGGGTGCGTTACGAAAAGATCAGGATAATAGAGATCCAGACTATAGAGATTCTACTGTATTTGTTAAATTTCAAAATTTGTCTCCTAAACCAGAGAATGTAATTAATTTTAATGAAATATTCTTACAGGCGCCCTTCATTTGAGGGGGGGGGGTCGGAAAGGGCCCGACTTTTGAAAATACACTAAAAATGGTATAAATATATAAAATTATAAATATATTGAGTACATGTTCTTTGCCCCCCCCCCCCCAACAAAGTTGAAATGACGGCCCTGCCTTATTATCTTTTTTGTTGGCAAAACAAGTCTGAGAATATGCATCACAACATACTGTGAAATTTTCAATTAATCTGAAGAAAAATTTTTTGTGTCATTCATTGGCTTTCATTTGATAATACAGTAAAACCTGTCTTCAAAGGAACCTGCATTAAGCAGAAACCTGTCTTTAACAAAAAAAAATTGTCGTCTTGTGATTTCAATGTCAAAATACACATTAAAAACCCTGGATTAAACGGAACCTATCTAACGTGGGAACGGAAAGGAAAATTTTACCCTATAATGGAAAATTTCACACAACTGCTTCGCGACCAATTGACCAAAAGATCATACAAAATATTAGTTCTTCTATCAGAATTTTTAATGCAATGACTGCTTGTCAATGTGAGTTCTACTTCACCCAACATTGGATTTGTAAAAACTGTTACTGTACGTGAAGCTGTGGTTTTTGAAAAGCCACATGTAGTGAAACAGTCGCTTTCTGAAATTGTAAAAAAATTTTCAGTAAAGCGGGCTTTTCTACGGGAGAAATCAGTGTAGTAGTTAGATTTCCAAATGATATACAATGACTTACAAAATAGTATGAAAGCTGCTTTCCGTGATTGCAAGTGTTGAGCATAGCCAGAATTACAGGGAGGTAAAGGGGGGGGGATTGCTGGGGTGGGAAAATTTTACGTGGTAAAATCATCGGATTTTGCAGCAGTCGGGGCAGCAAAATCATGTTGCCCCCCCCCCCTCCCGAAAATCCTAGTTACTGCCCTGGTACTGAAGATTATATAAATATAGACGTTAATGTACAAACTGAACTTAACACAACAGATATTGATGCTCATTGAAAATTTCAGACAACATAAATATAGTCATTTCAGATGAAAAACAGTGTGGGGTGAAGTTTCATACAGATGCTGTGAAAACCTAAATATTTAGTAATTATAGAGTAAATGTACATTATTTTATGTACATTTAAATTAATTAGTTTATTTTAGAGTGATTTATTTTTATTATACTGTAACTCAATTACATATGAGATTGTTACATAATTTTACACGTTGTCAATTGAACCTCTATCAAGCGGAAACCTGTGTTCAATGGAAAAAATCTCAGTCCCTTGCAACTCCATTGTGTGTGAAGACAGGTTTTACTGTACAAATACAACAGGCAAAATGACCTATGAGGTGACTAAAAAAAAGATGCCATAACAAATATAGATGTCATATATTTCTAAAATAAAGCAACCCAATTAATAGTGTATTAATTGGGTTGCATATTAATCATAAACATTAAAAACTGGATAAACATGATAAAATATAATACACTGCCAATAAAACAATATTTATGGTTGTCTTACCTAAGTATGGATAGCTTCTGAAATTATCCCACTAAGTCTATTGCACTTCTTTTTAAACGTATCAATTGTGTTATAATTCACAACCCCTGAGGTAAGAAAACTGGTCCCTCCCAAAACATGCTCCACAATATCTTCTGGAGAACTGAATCCAAAATAGCAGTACCTCTAGTGGCTTCTGATACATGCTGATAAAAAAATTAGAGCACTAAGAAAGTCTCTTTCATATTGATCTCTTCCAATCGATATGATTCAATACTTGAAATCCACTAATATTACAATCCTCTTATGCTTACACATGTAGGAAATTTTGTCATGAAGTTTGGATCCATATTTGGTGGATTATAACAAGTCCCTAAAATAAGCTTATGACGCCTTTTGTTTTCAAGCTTTAAAGTTCAAGTTTAAAATATGTTTGATTTTTTATGGTTGCCTGAAATAGTTCTAATAGATAATTAGCAATTAAAGATTATGAACTTGCTTTCTGCAACATAATATATTTTGATACCCCCTTACCCAAAAATATTCTATTATACCATTCTCTGTATAGATTTATATATTTATAGTACTCTCCATATTGTTGCCATTGGTGCAAAATATCATGTCAAAATTTTTTTTTATGCCACTGAATGAATGAATGAATGCTAGAACTCAGCTGACAGACTTATTCAGTTGCTAAGATCTCCTCCAGCCCAGTTTGTGATATAGCCTGGAACATGTTTTATACAAATACAACGCCACAACAGACAAAATGCCCAACGAGGTCGCTGAGAAAACGCTACGCCACTAAAAGCTTCTATATTTAATATTATGCTTTATATGTCTATATTATGCCACTAAAAAGCTTAAAATTTTCCACTAAGTCAATATTGATTCAATGAAAACTATCAAATGTGAGAGAGTATGGAAAGGAAATTAATCATTTCTAGAGTTCCTAAAACTTTCTTCGGCTTATAAACATATTCTTGACACTGTTTTCCTAATGGTACTTGAAAACTGCTAACTAGCAGTGAAATCACTCATTTTAAGAAAACATATGTCACCTACTACTTGTTTATATAATTATAGCCAATTCATATACATTATAATAGTTGCTGAATTTTTTGTGCTTCAAAACAGTGATTTTAAACCATTGTCATCTCACATTAAACATGAAATAACTTCTGAAACTCTGCGATACACTAAAAACAGGTTGTCTTCGAATTAATATATATATATAGTTAGCTTTCATAATTTTATTTCTATGATTCAATGCTTCAATCTCTCAGTCTAATGATAATTCAAGATTTTAATGATGTTACTCATTGATATTTACTGTTTAATATGCACTCTCTTTCTTTAGACTATATATATTATCATTTGTAATCTGTTATTCCTACACCAGATAACAAACAATAGCATTACACATTATAACAGCTAGTTTTGGAATAAAAATGTTGGGACATGATATCTATTTGCAATCTACACTATAGCAAGTATAGCTTGTTTTTATGATGGCTGGCTCTGTGACACTGGGTCATCCAGAAAGTTGTAAGTTAAAACATACAAATGTGATGCCCTCTTACTAACATTTCACCCCCGACATGCAACATCTTGAGAGCAATTTCTGACAATTAAGACAAGAATTTTTCACCTGATAAGGATCAAAGAAACCTGTAACGCTTGCATTAGATGGATCAGTTGCGTGCACTTTTCCACCGGTCAACTTCCATACAAGCCATGTATCAATAGTTCCGAAAAGAATTTCATCATTTGGTTTTCCACCAATCTTTGAATAAAAAAATTGAAATTGATACAGAGTATATATATGATCACTTTTCTTGATATCCATTACATAAAAATACATACATATGTAAAAAAAATGTCTCTTTCACTAAAAAATATAAATTTTTATTGGTGTAGAAATACAATTTCTATAAATGATTTTTTTTTTCTCCAACTGTTTTTTTATTGATCATCACAGACGACAGTTTCTTTTATTAACAGAAATAACAAAGTTATGAATATGAAAGAAATTTACACTCACATTGGAAATATACAAAAAATGTACTTGGTGAAAGTATGTGACTATCCTCTACATCAATTGAGTGCGTGTGGCTAAACACCATTCTTGAGCCTATGAAGTCAGTGTAAGTTTTTTTAGGAACCTCTGTCATTGGGGCCTTGTAAATTTTTAATAGCAGACGTGTGAAAAAGCTGGTTTGCATAATTTTTTTTTTTGTGAGGGGAGGGGGGAACATCAGAAAAATAAAAAACTTGCTGACATCAACTTTGCGAAACTCCAGTCCTATGATTTCAATTTGTAAATTGTTTAACAACAATTAAACATTATGATGTCAGTTTTATTTGTTGAAGGATGCCCAGATTGCAGTTGGTCTTCCAAGGACACGCCACATTGTTTGTATTAAGGAAAGCTTTCTATAAAATGTTTCTGGCTCTAAGCCTGACATGCAACTTGGAAACATTATGGGCATTTCCATCGCTGTTTCCCTCAAAAGGAAACAGAACTTTGGTGGGTCATCACTGTGTGATGGAACAAAACTGGTACTAAATTTAATCAATGAGGAATCCTTCCCCTTATCATAATGTTTATTTTTAACAGCTTGCCTTTTATTCCCCAGATAGCTATTCTAATTAAACACTCAATAACATTTATGGTAATCAATAAAAACAGTTCGAACCTTCAAAATGTTCTGCATCACCCATACCAATCGCATAAGCACCTTAAAAAATGAAAACAAATATATAAAACCAACAACACACAAAAGAAAATGACAACAAAAATTATGAAAAAGATATAACCCTCTATCAGCCGTTTTGACATAATATTAATTCTGCAGCAGTAAGAAAGGAATACACTCCCAGAACTGTTGATATTTGTCTATGTGTGATGAGTTGTGATAAGGGAATTCTAAAAACTTTTGTAATAAAAAAAAAGTTTTCACTTTTCTAAATCAGTATAAAAAGTTAATATTTTTAGTTTAATATCTATGCAACCCCTTGCAACATGAATGACATATCTGAGTGCTACACGTTATTTGGATATTTTTTCTAATTGGAAGTATGCCTCTAGAATCAACCAGTACAATGCCATGGCCTACAACAATACAATTATGCAATCATTACACTTCACTCATAGTTAGAAATCTTGATGGCAGATGGAAGCACTACACACAACAAGCATTACACAGAAACAAACTTCCCGCAGTTTCACTACACATACATTCCAACATGTACCAATTTTTTAGAAGTTCCACAAAGGAATATGGACGAGGTGCATGTCTGGTTCAGCAGTAAAATGCCATGCATCCTGTACATATATAAATGTTGAGCATTTAACTTTACAGCGCCATCTGTAAGTGAATTTTGAACTTTTTTATTTATCAGAAAGAAATCTATATAGGCCACAATAAATTATCTCATTGCAAACCACACCTTTTTATATCAATTGTTGATTTGTTATTAATTTGATATTTATTCTTTGGAGATACGGTCTTTGCATGATGTTATTTTGTACTTGATAGGATAATGGAATTCAACAAAATCCTTGAACAAAAGAAGTTTCTAAACTAAAAAAACCAGGCTTCCATAGTTTTTCACGATTCCATGTAGTTCCATATTTTATGGATGCGAACATCTGTGAAGTAGAGAATGTAAAGTTGCATAGGATCTTCTCATGAAGATGACAAAAACAAATCTAAAAAAGCAACAGAGGTCCATATTCCAACACATTTATAGGTTATGGACATGTTTGAAAAAATAAAGCTGTTCAAGCTCAAAAATCACATTTTTTCTTTTTTAAATCAGCTTGAAGATTGTGTATGATGTTTATAGAACAAATGAAAATTATAAATTTACGAATGAAATACTTGTATTTCCCATGATCGTTTGCGCTTTATACAAGCACTAGTTGCAATAATGACATTTAGCATTGACAAGTGAATGGTTGCTCATTTTGGTTCAAAAAACCCACATTTCACTTACGAGTAGAATGGTATTACTATCTCAGATGCAACTAGGGTTAACAATTTAGGAATCCTCATTAACAAATGGCTCAAGTTTTCTGAATATTCTTTGGTGGTGGTCAGAAGAGCGAATAGAATCTTCAGTTTCATTATTAAAAAGGTATCACATTTTCTCTTGAAGTCATTCTTCCGCATTTCCGAGGCTTAGTTCGTTCTGCACAAGAGTATGCAGTAAGGTTTTGGCAACCATACCTACAGAGGAACATGGACTTGGTTGGGAGTGCAAAGAAGAGCTATGTTGTTTCTTGTTGACACACAAGGCTTGAGCTATGAAGAAAGACTTGATTTCTTGAATATGCTTACATTGAAGGAATGCAGGTGTCTCTGGAGGATATGATGGACCATGAATAATTAATTAACCGTCAATCAACTGCCTCAACTAGGCGACACCAGTATTGTTTAGTAAGGGACAATTCCAGGTTGTGATATCACACAGGGAGTTCTTTTCTAATAGGGTTGTCAGTAAATGGAATAGCTCACCTCCAGGGGTTGTGAACTATTACACAATTGATAGGTTTAAAAAGAAGTACAATAGATATAGTGGGATAATTCAAGAAGCTATCCATACTTAGATAAGACAACCATGATCTTTTTTATGGGCAGAGTATTATGAATTTTTGTTTTTTGGTGATATATGCTTTTATATTGGGTATTTTGGTTATATTTGACATCCATATTTTTTATAGGCATAATTTTTTCAGTCACCTCATTGGGCAATTTGACTGTTGTAGCCTTTGTATTTGTAATGAGGAAACTGACATAGTAAGTGATAGCATTCAATACATTTATATTATATGAATTTTTGATTTTTTATGAAAGTATAGTTATCCTATATTTCACACTTTTTTCTAATTTAAGGGACATAATATTTTCTTCTGCACCTGGGGCCTCGACTGATTTTCTTCCACCACTGGTACCAGGTTAATTAATTTCTTGTGTACTGAATAATTAAAAAAATATATATTATTTTTTAGTTTTCAGGCTTGAATTAGAACTAAAATCACCTACCAAAAAATTTACATGATAATTATTTAATTTTTTTCATAATATCATAGATAAAGGGATAAAAAAGGGATTTGATTAACAAAAATTAAACATAATTCAGATGAGGTTAAACAAAGAGTATTAAAAATGAAAACAAATATTAGAACAGCGGTTCTCAACCTTTTTGACTCATGGAGATCTTTTCAGTATATAATTTCTATGGCGGAGCCCACATACAGTTGAACTCGATTATGACAACTCAGTTATAACATTAATTAGTGATTCTGACAAATTCCCATGGAGAATAATGTTAACTGACCTTGCTTATAACGTCAATCAAAAAGCAATGACCTCAGACACAACAACACATTTTTTGTCATTATTCCATTTTATCATAATTAGGGTGATAACATGATACACAAAGAAAATTTCATAGTTTTGCCCTTCTTGACTTTATTTTCCTTATTAAAAAGGCTCTTTCTTTTGAACAAAGCTTACTTTAATTCACAACCCTTACTAAAATAGGGAAGAGATGTGTGTGTGTGCTGCAATTATGACTATAAATATCAATATTAATCTCACATATGTGCCATGTTCAGCGCTGTCTTAATGTATGGGCTCACTCGGGCATGGTCCGAAGGCCTCCAGTGCAGAAAGAACTTTGAGAAAATGAGGTCTAGTAAAATTTTCGACAGTGAGTATGAAATTGAGTCACAAATATTTCTAGCCAAGTAAGAAGTTCCAGACAAATCACTTTTTCAAATTTTTAAAATTGAACTCAAGACAAGAGACTCAATTTCAACTCTTACCATAGCAGATGTCAAAGTAAACCTACTAGCTGCTAAAAACCTTGGCTTTCCAGAAAACAGATACAAAAGCCAAGCACCAAAGCGAAGCATCTGGAAAAAAGGAAAAAAAATTGTTTCAACTAATTAAGAAAAAAGTTAGAACAGAAGTACCTACAGAAAATATAATTAAAGTTCTGAGCTGTTTGCTGCCATAAGTATTAATCAGAAAGCCATGCCTTTTTTGGGAACACGTTAATAAAAGAAATGGGGAGAATTTTGAAAGACCCTACAATGACTGAAAATTTATGTAAAGCTTTTGATGCTGAATCACATTGTTTGTAAAAGCGTTTCTCCAGCAAGGCATGGTCTTATAAACTCAATGTCATATTGATTAGTAAAGAAATGATAATGAAAATGGTTCTGTTGGCCATATTTCAATACCTTCCCATGAAGCTTGAGCAGTTCAATCAGGTTTTCAAAAATATACACAAGAAACACCCTCTAGTAGTGAATGTTCAAATTGATTTTTTGTTTTTTCTATCAATTCCTCCCATCCCTTAATCAAGACGTTTCCAAAGTTTTACAGCTTTCTCAAGAATAATTACAACTGCAAACAGCTCAGAGCAAGGAAACTTGTTCTTAGAACAAGGAAAAATTATGTACACCCCGTACATTTAAAAATGCATACTTTCATTTTAAAAGATGCATTTCCTCTATCACACATATGAGCAGATCGTTTATCTTTCCATGTGATGAAGTTATGGAAAGGGATGCCAGTTTTCCTGAAAATAATAATAAACACACATAAACTTAGAAATGAATTACCTTTCGGGTTAGATAATACAATTGAAAGCAGACGTAGATGAACTCAAAATTGCAAAAGAACCACATGCCCTGGTTCTTTTGCAATTTTGGGTTCATCTACGTTGGCTTTCAATTGTATTAACACATAAACTTCATCACAATTCACTAGTGAAGAATTTGAACTCTTAAAAAAGAGAATTTCTCAGGACAAAAGGAAATAATTAATGCAGGTTCATTTTCTTCTCAACATTTTGCTAAGGCCAGTAGTTGACATCATCAGGAGGTGATCAAGTTGCACATTACTTAAAATATTTTCTGGTATCTACAAATCTAACGCTTTTAATAGTTGACTGACTCTCTAACAATTGCAGTATGTATTTATGGGTTTTTGGACTGTCAGATGCTGCTTTCCCCAGCCCTGATTGGTCATTGCAGACGTGGAACTAATGACTTGCAAGCATTATCCATGAGATTAGAGGGGTGTGATTTGACAGGAGGTGCAGAGTTATCTGATCGATTTTTTCACTCATTTCATTAGTACCATGGAACAAAGAGGTTCTCAGGTTACCCCCGAGGGTAGTAAATTCTAACGCAATTGACACGTTTAAAAAGAAATACGATAAACATATTGGGGTAAATAGAGGCGCTATCCCTACTTTGAATAAGACAATCATACATATATTTTATAGGCATTGTATAATATCTTATCATGTATATAAATTGTTCCTAGTTCTTGTAATTGCATTTTTAATTGGGTTGCTATATTTTAGAAATATATATGACATCCATATTTGTTATGGGCATCTTTTTCTCAGCCACCTCATTGGGCATTTTGCCTGTTGAGGCCTTGTATTTGTAATTTATCATGTTCTAAAGAGCAGAGATCCGCACCCTGCTGAGCTTCATCACTTCCTAATGACACAGACCATTAGCAATGAGAAGAACTTGAAGCAAAGACAGTCCTTCACACCGAAAAACTCTTAATTGAGTGAGAGAAAACCTTAACAATTCAAATTCATATTTCTTTAGAAACTACAAATATTTTGACACAATGCATATTATAGGGCTAACCATTTAATGATAACAAATGTGAATGATATACATTCTTCACTCCAATACCCTAATTTTCAACAGTTTTAAATGGTTTTTAATGATTCTTTTTTCAAAATAGGACCTCAGGTACACAACTCAATAAATTTTATGTAAATAACTCAAATTTTCTTAGTAAAGATATAAACCTAAATGATTTATTTTTAAAGAATTTTGTGACATATGAATTTTGGCAAACATATGAAGAGCATAAGGGCAGTGCAATTCAACTTTTTTTATGCCAAATTTGACTGCACCCTCAAGATTGCTGCCTAAAGTAGTTACCCACGGTGTATCGCCCCTCCTCACATTTCATCCCTATCAATATCTAACACTTCAGAGCATAGATAACCAACCAGCACCTCCTAGAGATAGAAGGCCTCTGCACTGTTTGCTGTACACGTCATTCAGACTACCTAGCAAGTTTGCCACATTTTGAAACACAGCATCCTATTTCGTTTCTTCTTATTTTGGCGTAAAATCTTCCTGATTGGCTCACAAATACCGCATAGTGATTGGATGTGGGGCATAGAAATCGTCAATTCTGAGCCCGATCATTTTTTTTTTCTCACAACTGTGATGCTAGCACGAGCAGGTAATTTTTTTCCCTGGATATTTCTGAGGGAAAATGGACTACTTACTGACATCACAAGCCGACTGCAGAGGCCTTCTCTCTCTAGGAGGTGCTGAGCCAACTCGTGGCATGCCATGGTATCAGGAGTGGAACACTAAATATCTCTTCAAAAAAATTTAAGAAATTATACTCGATTTTTCAATTGAAGAAACTGTCTCCAATATATTTTTGAACTTTTTCTAATGAATGATAGTCTTATAGGCTACCAAACCAATATTTGGTATTGTATAAGCCTTCTTAGTATTTTTGTTTTGTTTTTAATCTTGGAAATACCCAACTAGAGATGCTGACACAAATGAAATATTTGAGGGGTGGGGGGGGGGGGCAAGGGATGCTGAACATCCATACATGCAAGATTCAAGGATGTCTGTATGGGAGGGAACATGCATTGCATTGTAAACCCAGTTGTTATGTGGGGGAGGGGGTGTCCTTACAAAATTTATTGGAGGCTAATCACCCCCCTCTCCCCACACGCTTGGATGTCTACGCCAAACATGTGTTGTAAGCTAGATTATTTTTTACATGATTCAAATTATGATAAACAAATTTACAATTCAAAAGTAAAAAAAATTCTTACTAAAAAATGACAATATGAGCATTTATACAAAAGCCAGAGGTCAGCCAAATTATATTAGGAATAGAGAGGAAACTTTCGTGTCCATTAAACAAGACGTATGGTCAATGAGGTAAAATTTGACGAGTAAGCATGTGCATCTAAAATTATCTTAATTGTGGCACGGCTTGGGAAAAAGTTTGTCACCCCTGTTTAGAGGGTTTTAAAGAAAGGAAAAAAGTATAAGCAATGCTTGATAGGTGATAAAAGGGTATCCAATATTTTTTCATTTTATTAAATTACTTTATTCATTTCCTTAGATTATTTGATGATAAATTAAGATTGTATACGGTCCTCATAACACAAAATAATTTATTCATCAATGTAAATCCCATTCATACATTACATTTCACAATTTTTTTATATTATATGAAGAGGCTATAAAAAATAGGCAAAATATAGTTCACCTGTCCCATGTTGTAAATGTTCCTCTTTGTGTGGAAATTCCTAGACTGGTGATATCACTGGAATCTAAATTTGCATCTACAAGGATAAAAATATTAATTAATAGTTTGCAAAATCATGTCCAACCAAGAAAAGTTATCACATATACTTTGTCTTTTTTATGTGCTTAAGGCACTATATTTCTATAAGCAATGCAAGTGCTGCAATAAGAATGAATATCAAAATATATTTGTGAGCTTTTAAAGTGTCACTCTTTTCAACGATAAAATTTATTTTCCTATAACAAATGTGTAATACATTTTTCTTCCTTTTTGAATAAACATCTGTGAAATTTCTCAAAAAACCAGCATCTATTTCAAATGAATATATTGATAATTGATAATTGTATATGATAATTGTAATTGTAAAGTATGATAGAAGTTTTTACTAGTAGAGACAATAAAATATGAAAGTTTATATAAAAAATGTACAGTGAAACTTTGATTATTCAAATAAAATTTGTTCCATAATCCAAAACACTCATATATTAAAGCCAACGCAAAATAAGAAATAATGGAAACTCCGAAGATTCATTCCAGAATCATCTCCTTTGAGCCAATCATGATTCTTTTCCCAAGATAAAAAAGAGGTTAACTAATATATTATTTTGTATTGAAGGCATATGGATATTTCGAAATGATACAACAGCAGGGAGGCATTAATACACAACAAGAGGGAGAGACAGTCTTTCATGGGCTGACACTCCTCAAGCCCCAGCTGCATCTTAATCAACGGACTCAAGTAAAACAAGGGCTCTTAAACTGTTGAAGTATTTCACTATAACCCTGTAAGTGGTTTTCAAAATTTTCTTATTGGTTCTCTGTGGTTCCAAACTTTGAGGCGCGAATGTGAACTGATCTCCCATTAAATAGTCTCGCTGCAGAGAGCAACAGGCCTACAACATTACAATTATTCATTCATTAAACTTCACTCACTATGAGTTGAGAAAAATCTCATCGTTTAAAAAATTGATTGCAGATGGCAGCACTACACAAAAAACATTACACAGAAACAAATTTCACAAAAGGTTCACTATACATACACACATTCCAACATGTACCAATTCATTAGAAGTTGCGCAGAGGAATATCGATGAGGTGCATGTCTGGTTTAGTAGTAGTAGTGGAAATCACTAAACCTTTTAGAAATTACCACCTATTTTCAAGAATATTTTCCTTCCGATTGCGTGAGCATGATATATGCTTCCCCCAACACAAAATAACAATAATAATAAAAAACAAGGAAGAGAAAAAAACGACTGTGTTCTGTTGTTTATGCTGTACACCTACACATATAACTACCTCAAAGGGAAATGAAAAACATTCTTTCTCTCCTCATATGGTATCAGACATTGAATGAAAGCTGACTCTGTCCTTTGGCAGTAGATTTATAGGATTGGGGAGCGGAAAACATGTTATCAAGAGAAGAAAACTTACAACAGTGTCTGGGCTTGTCAATGCTGAAACGAGAGGGTTTTAAGAACCCTCTCGTCATTTTCAGGATTGCCAAAATAAAGCAGATCAAGACTAGGGGGGGGGGACCAAGTATCTAATTGCGACTCTGAAGACAAGATATCTTGGGATTGCCACTGTAAGTTTTAATATGCATACAGTATTTATTTTTAATTTGATCCTTCATTGAAATAATAAAAGGAGCCTCCAAAGAATGCTTGGGTTAAGCCCCCAAATTTGTTTAGACAGCCTAGCTTGCAGTAAAAGAAAATCGCTGGCTTAGTTGTGATCAAGTGATGCTTTACAGACAACACAAATACTCAAAGCCTCTTATACAGAAGACTAGTCCTGAGAATTGCAATGTGAGTCAATGCTCGTGTATTAAATCAAAATTTTGGCTCGTATTTAGAAACACTCATGAATCAAGTTACTCATATAATCTAAAGTTTTACTTTAATCAATATGATAAATTATTATTTTCAAACAAACACCTATTAAGCTTTTCTTGACAACATTTTGAAAACTTTGCCACAATGTTTCAGGCTTTATCTCAGACTTTCCATCTCTATCTTGTAAAATGCATACCTGGAAAGAAAGAAAAAAAAAGGTAAAGGTTCATACTTTCATGAATGAAATTTCCCTTTTTCAGTCAAAATTTTAAAAATCGTCCAGGCATTAATAAGTTGAAAGATGAAGTTCAATCGATTATTAGTCTGGATATCGAAGAATGTTCCAGAATTTGTGACTCTAATTTCCTGAAATGCTGATATGTCTCGCTGTTTCCTAGAATACTAGCTAATGGAGGTGGGGGGATATGCAGAAATTATCATAACATTTACATTACAACCTTTTGAACTTAGAATATGACTGCTTAGTACTCCCTCCCATAAGCAGATATAGGCTCTTCGAACAGGGGAGGGCAGATGTATATTGAATGAGGACAGACTTTCCTCCTCCACTCTCTCTTGCTTATACTAATAAAAAATTTTTGGAGAGGGCAGGGGTCGCCTCCATTGACCTTCCCCCCCCCCATGTCTGACTTTGCCCCCACTATAAATACAGTATAACCTCCATATCTAGATTCTTATGAGAGCAAAAGGTTTTGAGACAAAAGGTATTTGAGAAATACAGCTTTTATGTAAGAAAAGAAAAATATGACCAAAAGTGCAAAAGTTTTGATTAAGAAAACTAAAATACATATCTACAACAAGGAATTCCAAAGTTAGCTGAGACTTCACTTCTATTCTTCATAGGATTTACATTAGAAAATTTTAAAAACTCAATTTTTTTTCCATTGGAAGCATGTATTTCTGTTTTTCAGCCATTTTTTAATGCAGAATATTACTTGACTAACAAATGAACAGCATCTAGAAGTGACACACGGCTATTAATTCTTTTTTGTCAACAGATAAACACAATTCTTGAACTCTGCATCCCATCCCTTCCATCTTAACCACAATATGATTCTTATCTTTATTTTTCTATGTTTTGTTCACAACTCATCATGAAATGTAGTAATTCTCTCACAAATTTTTCATTTCTCCGTTTCTTTGACTTCCAGAAGAAAGCCAGAAAGAAATCGTGTTTTCTACAATTCATATAAAATATACCCACAATAATAAAATACTATTGTTCATATTTTATTATTGTGATTTGGCCTTCGAGAAACAAAGGTTTTCAGAAAAATACTTTGAGACAGGCCAAAATGCATTTATTTAGTACAGTAAATACAGAGAATTTTTCTTCCTCAAGGTTGGTATATATATAGTTTTGAGATAGAGAGGTTCTACTGCACGTCCAGTATCGTCTTTAAACAAGGGTATACTCGAGCACAGCCCAGGAGTCTAATGGTTCATAGGGGGCCTTCAATGATAATGAGATCTCAAACTAAGATTTATGAGAGTAAGTATATAATTTAGTAAGCAATTTTAGTAAATTGGTAAATCTAAACACAATTATCTGAGCTAACGGGGACTGGATTTAACTCAGATAACCAAAACTTGGGATAATTCAGACCGTTCAAAATTTTGGCGTTAAATAAAGCCATAAATGGCAGAAATTATGTTTACATAAATAAGTTATTTGTAATTAGTAGAGCTCAGATTTTTATGATGTCATATTTTTTATGACAAGTCATATTTTGGACTTTTCTGAGCTATTGGTCATATTTTAAAACTTTTTTATATTTGAAATATATATAATATACATATCATATACATTTAAAATATATGGTCATATTTTAAATTTTCAAACAACTGATCATATTTTAAGTATTTTCAAACATCATACTTTTTGGTCATTTAGGCCGGGATTACACTATAAAAGTTTGATTAAAGATCTTTTATAAAACTTGAAAAATTCAACCAGTAAGTGCATCGGTTACATTCGAGCAAATGCAACCAGTGATCTTATTGGTTGAATTTTTCAAGTTTCATCAAAGAGCTTTTATAAAACTTTTATAGTGTAATCCCGGCCTTATTGCCAAAAAGTTTGATCTGCAGGCCATAGGTGCCAATTGCAGAGTTGAAAAATCTGTAGTTTATCACCTGATGAAGTGTTTCGTATAGAGATGTAAAATTCTTGAGAATAATCTTTAAGAGAATATTCTCATCGAGGAGAATATTCAAGAATATTCTCTGGAAGGAATACTATTATTAATAACTTGAGAATATTCTTAGAAATTCTTGATGAGAATATTCTCCTGTTATTTGTAATACAGTTATATACAATATCCTTGAGAATATTCTCTGGCAGGACTACTTTTATATATTACTGGGGAATATTCTTATCGAAAATAATAAGAATTATTCTCAAGTTATTAATAATAGTCCTTCCAGAGAGTATGCTCACAAGAATATTTGTATAATAACATGCATCATAATAAATATAATCTCTATAAATAACTTGAGAATAATTTTTATTATTTTCAATAAGAATATTCTCTAGTAATTTATAATAGTAGCCCTTCGAGAGAATATTCTCTGCCCCGTCTCTCTTCCCATCAAGAAGACGGGAATATTGAAGTTTGCAGCCTACAATATTAAAGTTGGCTATGTAGAGAGGGAGGGATAACTGAAATTTGGGAAAATAAAGGAAAGAAAAAAGAGTGAAGAAGGGCAGAGAGGGAAAAACTGGTTCGTGCGCAATGAACAAATAGCAACAGGGAGTGATGGATGTAGAAAATAGGCATCAACCAGAATAGTAGATAGAGGGTGGAACCGTCCCAAGTGATAAGGGATCCAATAGCTTTATGGATTTTTTTTTTAAGACTATTCATGTAAGAAGTATTTCTGTCTCACTCCCCTCCTTTTAATAAATGCAAGGTACTGTAATTAATTATTGAGTTTTTCAACGATCACCTTGGTAATATTTAAGGTTAGCCATGAGCAACAGTTTCTCATGGTTTTTTCTTGATGGGTATTATCAGTATAGGAAAAAAATTAGGATAAAAAAAATAATTTGTACTAAGGGGAAAAACGTTCTAAATTGAAAGGTCAGAAGCGAGGTACACTGCATCTATTTTCCAACCTCTCAGAGGAAAGACCAAAAAGACTGTAGGTAATACTTTGCGATATATAATCCACACTGAGAAATTCTTTTTTAACAAAATTTCAACTAGGTTTAACATTTGAAGAAATGATGAGAAGTGAAATGCTTTAAGTTCATTGTGATTTTATACCCACAGTGTGTTTGTGGAAAATGAAATTTGTACTTCTGTTCTTGTAAATTCCTATTTGTACAACCACACCATATTTATTAATTTTGAAAATTCAAGAGCCACGTTAATTTCTCAAACTTATTGTATAATGTTCTCACCAATTCTTTAGGTTATTCAAATTTCATGAACACTTTTGCAATTGAAGCTCAGCCGTCATATTTTATTATTACAAATAGCATATACAACTAATATTCTACTCCAGATTTCTATGAGTGCTTTGTCTTCTGCTGAACGCAGCGGACCTAGTGCGGTCACAACTGCTGCACTAGGAATTAATATTGCTTCAAATTATAGGCATTTCATATTCGACTTATCAAATTTCAACTGCATTCACACAAAAGACAAAACAATGAAAAATTATATTTTTGGGTGTTTGTGGCTGTAATAGACTCAGCAATAGAAATGCAAAAATAAAAACATATATTTAGTATAGTTGTTTTATATAAGAAATTAGTGATAATTATTCCATAAAGGGTCTTCAAAAGGGTCTTGTGCATAGTAAGGGTGAACCTGGGGAATGAAACTCAGAACCCATTGATGTTATTTCCGCATTTTATACCTCATGAAATGGCTCCAATGATTGTTGGAATGTATTCAACAACAGTGATTGAGAATTAGCTCTCTACAGATCCCTCTCCCTGTTCTTTGTTGCTAGGACCATGTAAAAAAATTCCTGATACGCCCGAGAATGACCAGTTTTTCGGCAATATCATTGGTTTACTAAATTATTCCAAGAAGTTTTCGGCTGATCAAACGACTTCTGCTGTAAATCCTTCAGCTGACTTTCCTTCAAAAATGTAACACCGTCTGTCTGGGCACTACAGAAATTTAACAACTTTCACATTCTGGTATTTTTTTTACTCTTCACCACTTGCCACAAACATGTACTCTTCTTGTCATTTAGAATGTTTCTACTTTTGTATGGTACAGTCCTCTCTTATAGAATTAAACTAATTATGTTAAAGTGGTAAGCAAATGAGTTTTACTTCAGAACTTTCCGGGTACACATCTGGGAGAGAACTAAAGGTCATGCTTTAGTCATACATCCTGTATTTTATTGTACAGAACTTTTTTCAATGGGGACGAGGAGGGGGCGATCTGTGTCTATGCCTGGCATCTAAAACATTTGCTGGCTCCCAGTTTTTTTCGATTTGTCCAGCCCTGGCATACATAATTATTTCTTAACCAGTAATTTGCATTTTTCTCTTTATATGCCAAACCTGATTGCCACTTATAAATGCATGTCAATAGAATTTTATTCATCAATTCATTGTACATACAAAAACTGTATCATAGATGGGTCTATGTCATGGAAACAATCCATTTCCGATTTAAACTTACGAAGCCCTTGTGCTATGTTGCTTATAATGAACTTGTCTTTCACTTCTTAATCATCATCATCATGCGGCAGTGGTGTCGGAGCCAGGGGTGCTGTGGTTGCTCGAGCACCCACAGAAATTTGTAGAGCAGGTCCGAGCACCCACAGCATCGATTCGGACATCAAAATTTCCTTCATGAAACTAAAGATGAGCACCTACAGGTTCGAAACACTCTCGACGCCCTTGTGATGGGGTATCCCTTTTGTTTTCAGGAGCAGTCAGAATTGATTTATCCCTCCTCTGTCAATTTCTGAAATGCTGTTAATTAATTTTCCAATTTCTTCTATGTCAACATCATTGAACCCTTCTCTGCCCACTTGCTTCACTAACATGACAATATCATTCATAACTTTTTTGATTGGCTTCGCAGAAATGGATCTGGCGCACATTGTGGCCAAAAGTTCTTCCAGCAAGAGATGACTGTTTTTCATCTTTATAGCTTCCACAGCTCCAACTATGACACTAATGGCATCAGTGAAATTCATCCATGACTTTAGGACATTTTCTGCATTTGCATCTCTGATAACCAGTAACCATAATTTATTGCCAATTCCAAACGGCAGGCTTGTTTTTTTTACTCGTCGAGAGGTTGGTGCACTAACCCCTCGATGGGGACTCCCTGCAGTAACAATTTTTTTTTTTTTTGTTGCAATCAAGTCACTGTTTTTTGTTGTACCCCTGTGTCAGGAAAGTTTTCTGACAAGGATGAACCAGGTATCAAACTCGCGACACCTCTAAACATCCTTTGGTACTTTAGGCGAGTATCTTATCGACCAGGCTACCACGCCCCATCATTTAACCAGTAGGTTAAATTACCTGTCATTATTACTTACCAATCAAATCACAAAAAAAATTTCCATCAACTCCAAACGAGACATATGGTCAAAGCAAATACAAGTGATCTCACGAATTTTGTTTTTTCCTCCGAAAAAGAAATACGTTTCTGCAATTTGACGCAATGGTGACAATTTACATTACGCTTGTGACATTATTTTGGAGGATTAAACCGAAAGCATGTCTTTCTTCCAAGTAAATTCTTTGATACAATTTTTATTTGAACCCATATGAATATTAGTAATATAAATTAAAACAACTGAATAATTTTTCATTCAGTTAGAATCGAATTATAAGATCTGCCTGCAGACCACCTATACGCGGACCATAGGTTGAGAAACGCTGGTGCAGATAACATGGGGAGTGGTGTGTCATGTGGTCTTGTATAAGTATTTGATGTCTGTCAGTTTTATAAAAGCTCCAAATGATTGATTCATATTTCTGGCATAATGATGGTGGTGAGAAGAAACGAAATGGGAAGCAATATTATTTCGTTCCGAAACTAAGATGTTTCAGTTCCCATCTCCCTTGAAAAAATTCCAAACCTATTTAAATCCTTTGATATCATCGTCAACAGTAAAATATGGTGTCAGAAAAAAAAACGACATTGTATACTTTTCATATACCTTTTCATTCGATTTTCCAACAATATTTGCTTTGTGATCGTAAACATAGCAACGGATATTTGTGGTACCAACGTCAACCCCCAAAATGAATTTTGAATCGTGAACCATCGTGGAGGAACGTTGAACTAACGATTAAGCACCCGCAATTACTTCCTGCAACAAATACATGTCATTTATTGAATTTTATTTGCTAATACCCTGACATCGATACGTCCTTGACTTCTTCTTTTTTAATTATACAGGGCTTTATACCTGAGGGATTATCCCCTGTTCAGAGAGAAACACATGAAAAAGGGGACCATATGTCTCGTATGTCCCGGGACAGTGCCAGTTTTTTTTTTGGCTGTCCCGACTTTCTTGCAAAAATGTACCGGTTTTTCAACGAAGTAAATTTGACTTTTCTTATGTGAAGAGATGGTTTTTTTCAGAGTCTCTCTCTCTCTGAAATATACAGAGAAATTGAATTTTCTGGATGTTAATGCGGAAACTGATATTTGGAAAGAAAAATGGTTTGTCTCCTCCGGGAATCGAACCCGGTTCTCCTTGCATACCGGGAAAGTGCGCTAATCAATACATCAGAGACACGCTTTTCAATTCCATATAACACGCATTAGTAGCGCTCAGTGAGGTCGGCAGCCTCCCTTAACTACAGCAATTTTCGCTATTTTAGCTATTTTAACGCCAACTGGGGCGAAAATTGCTGCTATGACTCCACTCAGAGCTTCACGCTACTAATGCGTGTTATAAGGACGTGAAACATGTGTCTTTGGTGCATTGGTTAGCGCACTTGTCCGGTATGCAAGGGTCTTCGGGTTCGATTCCTGGAGGTGACAAATCACTTTTCTTTCCAAATATCAGTTTCGGCATAACATCCAGAAAATTCAATTTCTCAGTTGACTTTTCTTAATTTTATTCTCAAATATCAACAATTAAAATTATCTTCCCAACTCAGAATTACATTACGATAACGACGGCTACAAATATTTGACAAATAATAATATTTATCATGTTTTTTTTACTTCACTGCAATTTGTAGTGGCGCTTCCTTTCCCGGGACTGGCGACTTTTCGGTGATTTTAGCGCGAGTTGGCAACTTCGCTTACTTTTGGCATAATTTTTGGTAACAATTGGCTATGTCCCGCATTTCAAAGACCAATTCTCCGTATTTTTCGCTCGCAAATATGGTCAGCCTAATTATCCACCATAACTTGAAACTTTACGAGATAGGACAGGGTTCGTAGGGTGTTTCCTGTTCCACTTGTGCTTGTCTATCACCCCCTTTCGTTTGGCAGAACATGTCGCGTTCACCCTGTATAACAAATGCATGGGGGGGGGGGGCACAGAAAAATACGAATATGAAGAGGCTATAGACGCAATGTCCACGTAAGTTCGAGAATATACATGTTAAGTTATTCTGTCACTCTCTGTTCTATGCCCTTGTGTGGCACCTTGGGGCCACCAGTGACTGTGAGAGAAACTCGGAGTCGTCATTGTTGATAGTAAAATCTTCGGTAGTTCCATACTCTAGTAATGTGGCCAACACATTCTGGAGCAGACGCCCTAGGCTGGGATCTTTGGCGAGTCCCCCAAGCCACACTTTTCACGGGCCCTTGTATAGTAAATTTATTTCATGACAAACTAAAAAAATTATTATGCAATTTATCATGCATAGTATTTCATAGTACGATTTATCGTGTTTACCCACCACGCGAAGCTTGGGTTTTATGCATAATCGCCGGTAAAAGTGTATGTGATTCATTTAGGGAAGTTTATCAAATTTGCCAATGACGCTTGGGTACTAGACATAATCGCTGGTAAAAGTGATAAATTTAAGGAAATTTATCAAACGAAAATGCTCGGTAAGTATACATAGTGAAATTATCACATTCTGAAATGATCTACTCTTATACTTGATGAATGGTTTATTAGATAAATCTGTCCTGTATAAAATGAAAAAAAAAAGAAAACGGCGATCGTGAGGTAGAGCAGTCATATTCACAAGGTGGTTCGTGGACCTCATCCCTCTGGGATCCACAACGATTTTCTGAGGGCCCACGGATGACAATTGTTTAATTGTTTTTATTGGTGTGGACTATCACCTCTTAAAATTTTTCCCATCTTTTCTGAATCACCCTGTATATCAACACATATTTTCTGGATATTATGAACTGAGAAGGAAAAGTCATTTGGTCTCCACCAGGGCACATATCTAGGTCCTCTTGCAAACTGGGCAAGCATGCTATCATCTACACCACTAGAGACTTGACCCTGCCTTCCTTATTTCACGCACTGTGGCGTGAGGAGCTGAAGTAGCGAGGCATTAGTAGCCTCTCTCTGGTTCGACGGAGACCACATGACTTTTCTTTCCGAGTTCACCTCTGAAAATATCCAAAAAATATCTGTTTCTTTGATATATTGTACTGAGAAAAACTGTATGGGGGCCATTTACTGAAGTTGAGAGAGGCTATTAATGCCCCTACTTTAGCTCCTTACGCCACAGTGCGTGAAATAAGGTAGGCAATGTCATGTCTCCAGTGGTTTAGATGGTAGCATGCTTGCCCGGTTTGCAAGAGAGTCCTGGTTCAGGGCCGGATCTTGAATCCTGCGAACTACGTGGCCGCAGAAGGCACCAACTGAAGGGGCCGATTTTTCAGAGCGCCAGCTGAAGGGGAGGGGTGATTTTTATCACCAAAATATTATTCACTTGAAAAATGTCCAGAACCGGCCCTGCCTAGGTTCGTGTTCCGGCGGAAACCAGATGACTTTTTTTATGAATTTTTATGAATATTATCACCTTGACATAATATCCAGGAAATATCTGTTCCCTTGATGGCAAACAATAATTTGAGAGAATAACATTAAAAAACCACATTTAGATTTACATAATTTCTCTCGTCCAGACTCGATTTTCCCCCCACAATTAATGTATGTAAAAAATCCAAAATTAGAGAAGTTACGATTTGCATTATCATCTGATTACAATTATTTTCATTTAATTACTCACAAATCTTGCAATTCATGCACCAAACCTATTTTGGCATAAAAATTTATTTAACTGATTATAAATATTTGAGAAGAAGATAATAATTTAAAAATTATTATTAGTCTTGTAATGTGAAATTTTTTTACGTTCGTGACAATGCCATATTTTTAAAATTCCCCCCTTCTATACTGACGATTACATGCATAACTTCCGGTAAATTTGATTTATTCAGCTAGATTTATCATATTTGCATAAGCCAGAGGTTCCCAAAAATTTTGTTTCATTCCCCTTTCTTCAGAAATTTTATTTCCTCATCGCTCCCCAACCCAAGCCAAACCATAGGATCCTATGGATGGACCCGTGGCTTCCATCGCTCACCCCCCAGAGGGATGCGTGGTACATGAACAAAATTTATCAAATTAACTTACATGATCGGTGATTACTAATCACTTTTATACACTGCTCATTATAAATATAATAATACACGAATTTCATTAATTTAGGAGAAAACTACTTATCCAAATACAGCCAAAGTTTTAGGATATCATAATGAGACAATGGGAGAAATTTTGATTTTTGTTCAAGAATAAAAGTACATATACAATTGAAGGAGTTATATACCCAAGGAGCCAGGAAAGGTTCATACTGAATGTTTAATACATGGACAAATCGACTAACGTAAAGTATAAATGATACACAATAGAATAATTATAAAATATCCAGGAAAGAAAGAAAAAGGGGGGTTAACAAAATATATCATTAAACATTGACAACCATGGTGGTGGTGCTTTGAGTAGTTAACATGAAGGGAAAAATTACAAGATAAAAAAAAGGAAAAGTGTTGAGGACGTGTAAGCTCTAGGTGGAGAGAAAATATATATATATATATATACACACATAAATAAATTCAGAGGAAAAAACAAAATAAATATATATGTATATACACCATAATTAAAAAAAAAAAGTTCAAAAGTGTTTTTCTATGTTAGTCTGTTAGTCTTAGATAAGAGATAGGATTTAATTAATTTTTTTGTAGGTAGGCAGAGACATTTGTATCGAAATTTGTATGGAAATGAATTATAGAACTTTTTGGAATAATATATGTAAAATGTTTTCTAGCTATTGTTTGTGAATTAGTGGTAGAGTGTAAGTACTATTTATTCTTGAGGACGAGCGAGTGGTATTAAATTTGAAGGAAAACTGATTTTTGTGAATGAGCAATAGTGATTTCTAAAAATAAAGATGTCGATGGTCGAAAGATGTCGAAAGATGTCGTTATAGTGCCGGACTCGTGATGCGAGGATCCGGGTTCGAACCCCACAGTGGTGGTCGGCTGAAGTTGGTTTTCTGTGGTTCCCAACTTCAAGGCGCAAATGCGAGCCGATCTCCCCGTTAAAAAGTCTCGCCACAGAGAGCAACAGTCCTACAACGGTAAATCATTCAACCATAACACTTCACTCATAGTTAGAAAAACTGGGGGCGGATGACAGCACTACACATAACAAGCATTACACAGAAACAAACTTTACGTCAGGCTGCACTACACGTACACGCACATTCCCGCATGTACCGATTCGTTGGGGGGGTTCCGCGGGGGGGGGGGGTGCATGTGTGGTGTAGCAATAGTAGGTAGGGCCTCCAAAAAATGGCTCGGGGATCCATGATGTTCTTAAGTCAGCCACCTCGTTGGGCAGTTTGCCTGTTGTGGCGTCGTGTTTGTATTTGTATTTGTATAGGTAATATTTGTAGGCGGTTATAAAGGGCAAATGTAGGCGAGTGATAATCATTAGTAATAAACCGTAAAATTCTATTTTGAATAGAAATGATTGGTTGAAGATTAGTAAGGTAGTAGCTGCACCAAGAAATTAGACCGTACATTAGATGGGAATGGAAAAAAAGCATAGTAAAGAGTGTTAATAAAAAGGTGTTATTTGAACATTGTTTTAAGTAATAGGATTTGTAAAGCATAAATCTAAGTTTATTTAATAAATATTTGACATGCGATTTCCATTTCATATATTGGTCAATATGCAAACCTAAATATTTTATTGTACTGACTTGCTCTAGATCTTGACAAGTGCAAAAAAAATCATTGTTGCTCTAGATGTCATGGAAAATAATGCTTACGCCAGATTGGTTAGTGAGAATTAAAGAAAAATTTATGTAACTTTAATTTGGAGGTCATTAGCGTGGAACCGATTTCTTACTTTTAGGAGATCATTATTAACAATATTTTGGAGAGATTGGTAATCAGAAGCAGAAAAGAGAAGCACTGTGTCATCCGCGAACGCAATTATTTTACCTTCAATATCAAGTTTACAAAAATCATTAATGAAAATAGTAAAAAGAAGTGGGCCAAGTACTAAGCCCTGAGGAATACCTTTTATTATGTTCACGTTATCACTAATGCTTGTAATACATTTAACAGATTGTGTTCTATTGTGCAAATCAAATTTAAAAAGATTAAGTGCATTACCTCTAATACCGAGTTTTCCAAGTTTGTGAAGAAGGATTTCATGATTTACGCTATCAAATGTTTTTCTTATATCTAGAAAATCTGCAAGAGTCTTTCTTGATGCATCAAGGTTATGTACAGCAGAAGAAGTTAATTTAAGGATGGCAGATTCAGTGTTTTTATTTGGGAGGAAACCATACTGATTTTCAGAATATAAATTATGATTAGATAAAAGAGAATGGACTCTAGGTTTTAATATAGTTTCAAAGATCTTGGAGATAGAAGACAGAATAGAGGTTGGTCTAAAATTATTAAAATCATTTTTATCACCTGATTTAAATATTGGGAAAACAGTAGCAGATTTAAGTGAATCTGGGAAAACACCATTTACAATGCAATTGTTAATCAAGTCAGCCAGGAACACAATAGTGTCACCCGGTAGACATTTTAGAATTAATTAGATCAGTACTCGAAACTTTGTTAGATAAATTATTTGTGATCTTTACTACTTCATCAGGTGTAGTTGGGTAAAGAAAGATGGAATTGCTGTTATATATTAGAAGTATAGTTTTTGAAATCATCAGATGTTAGGCGAGATAGAGGAGAAATGTTTATAAAATGTGCATTGAATTCATTTGCTATTCGAATCATATTAGTACCTGAAGGCAACGTGACAGGGTTTTCATTTGTTCCAAATATTTTATTAACAAATTTCCAACGTATGGAAGGTGAATTGCAATTTAAGAACAGATTTTGAAAATAAGTACATTTGGTTAGTTTTATTTTTGATTTGACAAATGATACGGTAAGCTGTTTGTATCAGAATATCAAATGAATATTTTTTAGATTTTAAGTAAAGTTTTTCTTTGGTCTTAATATAGAACTTGAGTTCTGGTGAAATCCAAGGTTTAAAAGCAGCTTTCTGTTGTTTAGGCTTAGTTGTGATGTATTTTGTGATGTTGTTCATTATATTCTCGAGGTAATAAATAAATTCATCAAACCGAGAATGGGCAAGATTATGTGGAAGAGTAAATTTATAATTGTCTAAATAAAATGAAATGCCACTATAATCAACAGTTTTAAATTTTTTGTTAGAAAGATTGGGGGATGGCTTATTAGAATTATTTACAGTGTAAGAAAGTTTGCATAAAATAGGATAATGATCAGTTATATCAGTTAAAAAAACAGATGAATGAATATTAGTTAGGCGGTTAGAGTTGCGTAGAAAAATGTGCTCGATAAAGTATTAGATGAAGGTCTTATTATATGAGAGATTAGAGGTAAACATCCACGATTTCTTAGACTGCCAATATATTCGGAATTAGTATTATGTGTTGGAGTTAATAAGTCAATATTAATATCTCCAATGAATAAGGTATCTTTATATCTAAATTTATGTAAAAATTGATTTAATTCATTGACAAAATAGTTAACTGCGAATGAATGAGATCTACAGAACAAATTGTATTTAAATTTAATGAAAGATGATGTAAAACAATTACCTCGCCTGACAGGAAGGATCCATAATTTAATCTTGAGAATGAATGTGATTTATGAGTATATACACCACAAAACCACCAGAGTTGTTATATTCTCTACAACATGCAAATAAATCAAATCCATCTAGATTATATACATAAACCTCTTCACTGAAAATCCAAACCTCAGACAGCACAAGTACATCTATAGATGGTAAATTTTCATGTAAATATGTTATTAATAAATCAAAATTTTTTTCTGTTACTTCTGATATTAAAATGTACAACATTAATATCTGTGCTAGGTTGAGAATCATTGTTCTGAGAATGGTTTAAAAAGTACCGAACTCCTCCAGGGAACTAAGATAGTTGAAGTTTATTTTAATCTCGAATGAGATAATAGAAAAATGTAACACATAATAAGTACCCCGGACGGAAGCCCAGCAGTAGGCAATGGATGCTCAATAGCACTACAAATCTGATAATGAATGACGATTAAAAATATGGATACAGGTTTTATGTTTATTTCAATTTCGCGATTTAGGAAAAAATTTAAATCATCAAGAATTATGTCATTACCATTTATAGTACTAAGAGTAGTTTGATGGTTCATTCTCGAATAATAACAATAACCATTCTTGCATTCAGCAGGAAAGGATAAAGAATATGATTTACAAATATGAAATTGTAAAAAATTGTAACATGACTGAAATTGTACATTGTATAACTTGTAGCATAACATATTAGTCACACTTTTGAAAATAGAGTATTGGATTTGAAACAAGAAGATAATAATTAAACCTAAACGTGCAAAATATGAATAAATCACAATTACTCTGACGAAAAAATCTGATCATAAAATAGTTACAGAGATTTATGAAAAAAAATAGTTCAATTTTCAACCATCGGATGAAAAAGTGGTGCTTTTTATTACATTTTCCCATGGTCCATATAGCGTATATGCCAAGTTTCAATGGAATACGTCTACCAGAACGGGTGCTATATAGGTCTGGAAAGTTTCAATATACTGACAGTGCTCAGACCAATCAGTGTACTGGCACCACTCCGACTTATGTAGCGCCCGTTCTAGATGACGTATTCTATTGAAACTTGGTGTATACGCTATATGGACCACGGAAAAATGTGAAATGCAATAAAAAAACGCCACTTTTTTCACCTGGTGGTCGAAAATTGAAATATTTGTTTTTATTTCATTCATCCCATGGTCTCATTAAGATATCCTAAAAATTTGACTGTATTCGGATGAGTAGTTTTGAAGAGTACGGGAACTTTAACTATAATCAGCCTGTATATAACGCGATCTGCAAAACTTCGATGAACGAAACAAGAAAGGAATGTCTGATTACAATGTATATAAACACGTTCCCGGTTTTATACAAGTAAGTTAAACACGGACTTGAGGTGACAAGACTCTTTCTCAAGCAACGGAAATGAAGTTTTTGGTACAAGTCAAAGGATGCCGATCTCGAAATGAAATTGTAAGAAAGGAGTCAAATATCAATTGTAATGGGCGTATCTAGGATTTCGCGTAAGTCGGGAGAAGAGGGCGGAGTATAGAGTCCTACTCTATTTATTGCTCAGGATTAATTTCACAGCAGGTATGTTAATTAGAATAGTTATTGTAAATCCAGTCGTCGAAAATCGTTGATAAAATTCTCAAGCTTTTAGAAAATTGCAAACGAATGCTCCCAGATCAGCGAAGGAATAAAGGATAAAAGTTGTGGGAAAACTTATATACACATGGAAGAATACAGAGAGGAAATATAGAGAGAATAGAGATATATATATATATATATATATACACACACACAAAAACACACGAAATGTGCCGAGAATTACACAGGATTGATGAAAATTTTAGAATAATGCATAAAGACGGGGTGCAATATCCACACACACACAAGTTCGAAGTCAGTCAGATAGTATTGGATTAAAAATTATACTTCTAAGACGAGAATGCATTCTCTGTTTCTAGTCGTGACTAGAGGAAATTAGAAACACTAAATCGAAATTCTTCATTCGTAGTGTCGGGAGACATTTTATATTATTAATACATAAAGACACTGAGCTGCTCAGTCAGGTAATTAAAGCAATAAATTTGGTTCCTTAGGTCCTACTTTAATTAGCCTTCGAGTATAATTAATTAATATGGTTCGTTTAAACAATTTGTACACCGTAGGTATAGAAGATGTAACAAAAAAAATGTTTTTTGTTCTTTATACGAGAAAAAAAAAATACTGTATGTTATTTTTAAGCGTGTTAGTCATTTATTATTCTTTCAACTCCATTTTACCCATAAGCAACGGACAACGTTAGGGAAAAATCTTAATGTCATGAATCAAGGATAAAAATTAACATCGTCATTTTACTGATAGAAAATATTGATAAATTTTTTACATTCCTTCTTAAATAAAAAAGGGATAAAAATAACAGAAATGCAATGAAGTCGATTGTGTATCATTGTTGATTTTATTGATGAATATTAATTATAATTATTATTAATTAATCATAATGAATATTAATTATAATATCAGCTGATAGTGTAAATCAGTGTTTCTCAAAGCGGGCAATATCGCCCCCGGTGGAGTGGTATTGCCCAAAAGGGGCAGTAGGAGCTAAAGGCTTAACATGGGATTCTATGAGTTGACTTGAGTTGGGGGGGGGGGGAGAGTAATGAGAGAAAAAATCCTGAAGAAGGGGCCGAAGGATCGAAACGTTTGGGAAATCGTGGTGTAGATCAGTGCTTCCCAAAGTGGGTAGTCAGGCCCGTAGCCAGAAATTTCGTTCAGGGGAACAAAGTGGTCGAATAATATAGATTTGGACATCTTTTCCCCTTTTTTCAGATATTTTCCCATATTTCGGGGAGATCAGACCAACACCTTCTAGAGCAGAAAGAAGGTGTTGACCAGACTCCCAAGTCCTCCCTCTCGATAAGGCCTTGTGGTCCAGTGGGGTGATAGAGGCTACGGGTATAACATAGGATGTTATGGGTACGTTTGAGTTGGGGGCACTAAGAGAAACAAATTTCTGAAGAAGAGGGAGATGGAGTAAAATGTTTGGGAACTATATATGGTGTGTGTGTGTGTGTGTATATATACACACACACACACTGTAGATCAAGGATGCTCAACCTTTAGGAGAGCGCAAGCCACTTCATTGGTTTGAAAACGTGTCACGGGCCACTTAATTGATTTTGAAATGTGCTGCAGGTCACGTAAGTAAGCCCCGCTGTGGTGGTCGAGTAGTGGTCACAATGACAGATATCGCTTCATGAGGACCCGGGATCGAACCCCACTACAGGTTTTCTGTGGTTCCCAACTTCAAGGCGCGAATGCGAGCTGATCTCATCGTTAAACAGTCTCGCCACAGCTAGCAACAGGCCTACAATGATGCAATTACTCAATCATTACACTTCGTTCATATGTAGAAAAATTGGTGGCAGATGGCAGCACTACACATAACAACCATTATACAGAAACAAACTTCACGTTAAATTCGCAACACGTATACGCACATTCCAACGTGCACCAATTCGTTAGAAGTTTCGGAATTTAAATGAGAACGTGTCGCAAGCCACTTAAGTGATCTGGAACAGCGTCCCAGGTCACTGAAGTGATCTGTACGTGTGAGGTGGGTCACTTAGGTGATCTTGGAATATGTCACGGACCACTTCGTGATCCGAAAATGTGCTGAGGGCCATTTAAGTGTTCTTGAACTGTTCCACGGGTCATTTAAATGATCTGTAAATGTGTTACGAGCGACTTAAGTGATCTGGGAATATGTCACGGGCTACTGAAGTAATGTGGAACTGCATGGCGGGTCACTTAAGTGATCCGATAATGCGCCGCTTAGTTAATCTGTACAAATGTATGTTTGAGGTCGCGGGCACCATCAGATGACTCCGAGGGCCACATTTGGCCTCCGAGCCATGGGTTGAGCACATATATGGTGTAGATAATATTCATGTAATTTTTTTTTTACGCTCAAATAAATTGATTTATACAAAATTCAAAATGTTCGAAAACATTTATTTTTATTAATTGTACAACCTTGAAGTGGCAAAAAACTCAAGAGGGGTGACATTAGGCATCAAGAGAAACAAAAATTGCCATAGAACATGGTATCGCAAACCAAGTTCAGTCGGTTAAAATTACAAAAATACTTATGAAGGGTGTGACGTCGAGTGGGACAAAAAGGCCAATAATAAGTAGAAAAAACATTGATTTGACTGCATAATTACAACACAGATCGTGGTGTACAAAATAAAGTACAAAATCATGCTGTCAAGTAAATGGTTTTGTACTTATTTGTTTTACTTTTTGTACTTATTTTGTATTTATTATTGTACTTTATTTTGTATGAGTAATTAATACATCGTCACAATCAACTGCTTTTTTGACAAGGGGACACCAGTATCGATTGGTAAGGGTCATTTCTAGGCTGTGATGTCGCAGGGAATTTTTCTCTAATAGGGTTGTTAATAAATGGAATAGCTTACTTCCGGGGGTCATGAATTCTAACACGATTGACACGTTTGAAAAGGAATACGCGATAAACATATTGGGAAAAATCGAGAAACTACCCATGCTTAGATGAGACAACCATAATCTTTAATGGGCAGTATGTATATTTATATTTTATCATAATTATTGTTTATTTTTCTTATTGGGTTGTTGTAAACCCAAGAATTTTGATATTTTTAAGATATATTCGACAACCATTATATCATGGGCATCTTTTTTTTCAGCCACCTCATTGGGTTTTGGTCTGTTGTGGCCTTTGTATTTATACTTGTATCTTGGAAACAGTTACGTGCTTGGACGTAAATATATATCTTTGGACAATCTGGTACGCAAATTTGAAATACATATTACTTATACTTATACTACAGTCGAAGCCCGAATTGGCCGAGAGTTTGGATAAAGTCCGATTTTGAGGAATGATTTGGGTTTTGGCCCATGCGAAATCTCCGGAGATCACTTGCCAAAGTTCGATGTGCTGATGTAAGATGATCCGGTAGGCGCCAAATTAATTTTTTTTCATCGCCAAAGTGCGATACATGGCTGGCTATATACAGGGTGAATCCGACCTATCGTGTCGAACGAAATGGGGTGGAAGACGAGCCCAAGTGGGTCATGAAACACTCCACCAACACTGTCCTATCTCGAACCGTTTTCGAATTATGGTGGATAATCGATTATGGAAAAAAAATGCGTGGAGTCTGAAAAAAACCAAATTTGTGAAGTTTTTGGCAGATCTACACGCTAACTAAGCACATATTTGGAAAGCGCAGAAAAAAATACTAAAAAGTGACACCAACTTCAGTGAAATAGCTGGTTTTAATTGCGAGCTGCAAGCGCTGAAAAATTGGCAAAGTTGAAAATTGAATTGTTTCCAAAATTTTTAATTGTCAATTTTGTAAACACCCTTCTAACTACAATCGGTCAAATTTGCCCAAAATTTTTACATTCCATTATCTTGAGAAAGAGTCTACAACAAACCAAATTGGTCACCTAGTTCAGGAGAAATTTAGTCGTTTGTTTGCAATACATCACTGATCGTTTGTTTTTAGTTGCAAGAGAGGTATTCCCGTAACTATCGGACCACTTTTTTTTTTTGCCGCTGTGGTGGTCGTAGTGGTTATAGTGACGGACTCGCGGTGCGAGGATCCGGGTTCGAACCCCACAGTGGTGGTCGGCTGAAGTTGGTTTTCTGTGGTTCCCAACTTCAAGCCGCGAATGCGAGCCGATCTCCCCGTTAAAAAGTCTCGCCACAGAGAGCAACAGGCCTACAACGTTACAAATATTCAATCATTACACTTCACTCACAATTTGAAGTATAGATGGCAGCACTGAAATATCATACACAACACTAGCTACACACTCAGACTGTTAGGTGCACTCACTTTGTTCCAGACTCTGCCACGAAGCTGGGCTGGAAGAGATCTCGGCAACGGGATAAGTCCGGTGGCAGAGACCCTGGCGTTCATTCATTGATCGTTTGTTTGCAATACATCACTGAAATCTGCGTTCATCGAAGTAATTTTAGTAGATTTTGGCGAGAATTCGATTTTTTACTTCATCGATCTCTCAGCGTTTGTAGCTCGCCATTAAATACGGACACCCTGTAGATAGAGGTAGTGTCACCTTATAGGATTTTTTGTGGAAAATCAAATTGTCGCCAAAATCTGTAACCCCCAATTCCGAATTTTCGTCGAATATCTACTTCGACAAACGCTGATTTCAGTGATGCAAGTATTGCAAACAAACAAACTAAAAATTTCTCCTAAAAAAGAACACTGATATGGTTTATTGTAGACTCTTTTTCGAAAGCTGGTACTATGAACCGCTGTGGTGGTCGAGTGGTTATAGTGACGGACTCGCGATGCGAGGATCCGGGTTCGAACCCCACAGTGGTGGTCGGCTGAAGTTGGTTTTCTGTGGTTCCCAACTTCAAGGCGCTAATGCGAGCCGATCTCCCCGTTAAAAAGTCTCGCCACAGAGAGCAACAGTCCTACAACGATAAATCATTCAATCATAACACTTCACTCATAGTTAGAAAAAACTGGTGGCAGATGGCAGCACTACACATAACAAACATTACACAGAAACAAACTTTACGTCAGGTTGCACTACACGTACACGCACATTCCCACATGTACCGATTCATTGGGGGATTAATTGGGGGGTTGGGGGGTTCCGCGGGGGGGGGGGTTGCATTTGTGGTGTAGCAGTAGTAGGTAGGGCCTCCAAAGAATGGCTCGGGGATCCATGATGTCTTAAGTCAGCCACCTCGTTGGGCAATTTGCCTGTTGTGGCGTTGTATTTGTATTTGTATGAACAAGTTTTCTGTGAATTCGACCGATTGTAACTACAAGAGTGTTTGCAGAATTGGCGATTAAAAATTTTGGTAACAATTCGATTTTGAACCTTGCCTATATTTCAGCACTTGTAGCTCGCCATTAATACCAGATATTTCAATGAAATTAAAGTCACCTTATAGCACATTTTCTGCGCTTTTCAAATATTTGCTTAGTTTGCGTGTAGATCTCCCAGAAACTTCACAAATTCTAGTTTCTTCAGACGACGCATTTTTTTTTCAACAATCGATTATCCACCATCGAAAACGGTTCGATATAGGACAGGGTTGGTGGGGTGTTTCATGATGCACTTGGGCTCGTCTATCACCCCCTTTCGTTTGACAGAATAAGTCGGATTCGCCATGTATAGTAGTTGCATTATATTAGCTCCATGTGACGAGAGAAAAAAAAGAGAAATTTGAGAAGAAAAACTATTTACATAATAATATAGACATTCAGTTTTTTCTGTCAAATTTTGAAGAAAAAAATGAATACAGCATCGTGAATGCGGTTTGTTGGGTTGCCATGGCTGTTGTTCACATAATCATCACGAAAAAAATACGCGAACTTGGCGATGACCCTTTTTTATTGGATTATTATTTATTAGTTTTTTATTTTCCATCTTGACATCCATAAGCATTTAAAAATGTTAATTTATTTTTAGTTTCTGAAAAAAGAGGAATCGAAATCAATTTGAAAGAGAGATTAAACAAAAAGATTTATCTTGAAACAATCTGTCAATAAATATCATTAACTTTTGTCTCCTTTTCATATTTCTTGAGATACAAGCATTTGAAATATGACCTATTTTTGTTACGTTATATTACTTAACTTTTCAGGTATGCCGCTGGGTCCGTCTGACAGTCGATTTTAAAGAATTATTTCACGACAACATTTGGGTTGAAAACGTAATACAGTTTTTATATATAAGGAAAGTAAAAGAAAATAGAGACTTCATTAGAGAGCAGTAAGATTTAAAATACATTAAAAAAAATTAAGAGAGTGTATTACAGTAGAACCTCTCGATAAAACGGACACCCATGGTACCCAATATTTTGTTAACTAACGGGGAGTGTCCGCTAATGGGGGGCGGGTACGATATACGGTGGGACCTCGCTTATAAGACTTTCACATTTATACGACGTCTGGCTTCGTTCGCAATTGATTCCTACTAATTGCTGTAAAAGTGATGCACCAGTGATTATGCATAACCCCCAATCGTCTCAATAGAGAATGTTTGATTGCATTTGACTATATATTTCACTCGTACCGGCTATTATGAACAATTCCCAAATAAAGTTGAAAAGTTTGATTAATATGGAAAAATTTATATAACCTTTCTTCTCTTCATCAAACCAATTAATTATTTTTACCCGTACATGATAAGTGCACTACACATATTTTGCAATAAAAATTAAATTAAATTAAAATAAGTGTGAAGCAGATAAAAACATTTATAACAACATCATCAGTCTTGTAATGTTGGCTTTACACATATCAACAAACAAAACAAACATTACCATTCGAATTTACCATTCTGGACCATAGTTACGTTCAGTTAATTAAATAATTAGTTGACTATTTATCATATTTACTAACACGAGCTTGTGACATAATCTTAGTTGAATGTGATAATAAAAAATTAATAAATTCGAGTTTTTGGAAAAAAAATTAATTTGCCGGATTTTACTGTCCGCTATCGGGAATGTCCACTAACGGGGAGTGAAATACATTAAAACCCTATTCCACGGGACAAAACTGTCCGTTACGGGAGGTTCCACTGTACTTAAATTATTTTCCAGTTTAATGTAATAAGCGAAGATATAAAAGTTTTGGAGAAGGGTAATGGAGGAAAAATAAATTTATATTGTGAGTTGATAGCCTTCGAATGATGTTAATTACTTTTGCTCATCATCATATCATCGTCATTTCTTTTTTTCCCGTAAATTTAAAATACTTGAAAAAAATTAATAAGTTAAAGATTTTTTTGAACTAGGTTTAAGTTTGTGTTCCACGCAAAGTTTGTGAACACTATAATTTCTCGAATTTCATGCTACTATTTTTTGTCGGGAGAAAAATTAGATTTTTTATTTTCCATGAACCATAAGCGTTTAAATATTTTAATTAATTTTTTTTTAGTTTTTTTGTAAAGAAGAAGCATCGAAATCAATTTGAAAGAAATAGAGGTAAAAAAAAAGATGATTGAAAAAAAATCAGCTGTACGTTGATTTGTTGGAAAACGTATGAAATTTACTGATTAACATGGAATTAAAGTTGACGAAATTTTTAATTTATTATGAAAAAAAAAGTATGTATGGCACTTTTCTTTCTTATGCATCAGCAGAGTACTGTACATTCGCAGAATTGTTTTACTAGTCGTAAAAGATTATAAAGAATTTGTTCGAAATAAAAGCTATATCCTGATAAATATATAGATATTATTAAGATAGATAGATATTATAGATATTATTATATTATTTTATTAACATAGGTTACACGGTAAAATACTGGGTGTCCTGTAAGTCCTATAATTCGGTCTTTATCTCATCAACCGTTCGTCGTAGAGGTATGTTTCCAATTTAAAAAATGCTCAAAATGTTTTCAGAAATTCCCTATATAAGTTTTGAGAGAGAAAATACCATGTGTCGCAAAATAAAAAAAATCTGAACTTTTATACGGTGTCCCTGTCTTCCAACTTCCAATTAGAAAGTTGTTGCCCGGTCTCTTCTGAGCCCAACCACAAAATTTCCATGTTTCTTAACTGCAGTATTCATTGACATATTTAAATTCAGAAATCTGAGTCAAATTGAGAAAGAACAGCATGATTGAGGAAAATGAATGTTGTCCGTTATTTTGTGTTGTTCTTTCACAAATTTTCCTAGATTTTTGAATTTAAATATGTCAATGAATATTGCAGTTAAGAAGCATGGAAATTTTTTTTGTTGGGCTCAGAAGAGACAGGGCAACAACTTTCTAATTGGAAGTTGGAAGACAGGGACACTGTATAAAAGTTTAGATTTTTTTATTTTGCGACACATGGTATTTTCTCTCTCAATACTCGTATAGGGTGATTTCTGAAAACTTTCTCAGCATTTTCTAAATTGGAAACATACCTCTACGATGAACGGTTGATGTGGTAAGAGCAGAATTATGATTTTAGTGGTGCTATTATTTCGGATGCAACTAGGATCACCGATCTGGGTATTGTTATTGACAAGCGGCTTAGGTTTTCGAACACTGTTCAGCGATGGTAAAAAAAAAACGAAGCGAATACTCGGTTTCATTTTTAAGGTCTCTTCGCGTTCGTCCTGGACTGGAGTACACCGTAAAGGTTTGGAGACCTTACCTACAGAGGGATAATAATTGAGGGGCGGGGGTGCAGAGAAGAGCTACGCGTATTCTGGTTGGTACACAAGGCTAGAGCTATGAAGAAAGACTTGATTTTAATTATTTTATAACGTAACGTGATCCTCCCGTATTCCCAAGGGATCAGCATGATCCGTCCCGGGAATTTGTTAGTGTTGGTAAACATCCATGCCCGAACCGAAATTCGTACCCAGACCTGCGCAGTGAGAGGCTAGCTCCTTAACCACTCGACTGCCAGGCGGCGATTCTGGAATATGTTTACATTGGAGGAACGCAGGTATTGGGGAGATATGATCGGAGTGTAAAATTTTCAACGGGATGGATAGGATGGACCATTAATTATTAATACGCCGTCAATCGACTGCTTCGACAAGGGGGACACCTGTATCGATTGGTAAAGGACAACTCATGGTTGTGGTGCCGCAGGGAATTTTTCTCTAATAGGGTTGTGAATAAATGGAATATTTCACCCCTGGGGTAGTGAATTCTATTTCAACACAATTGACACGTTTAAAAAGAAATACGATAAATATTATTGGGGTTAAAACTGGAAGCTATCCATTCTTAGATAAGGCACTCATAAATATGTTTTATTTATGCTTAGATAAGACAATCATTTAATATTTTTTATGGACACATTATATTTTTGTCATGTATATATAGTTTTGGCTTTTATATTTGCACTTTTGATTCGGTTGCTGAATTTTAGAAGTATATGACATCTATGTTTGTTATGGGCATTTTTTCTCAACCACTCTTTGGACATTTTGAATGTTGTGGCCTTGCATTTGTATTCTAATTAGGACTTATAGGGCACCCTGTATATAAAAATCGTTTAACGATATCGGCATTGTAGTTATTCGTTTATAAGAATGCGCAGAATGCATCTGATGCATTACCATTGAAAATACAGATTAATTTCATGTTCTAAATATTTTAGAGAATAGAATAGTTTTTCGTGTAAATGTGTGCTGCACTAATCCCCTCATTGGCCAGGGACTTCCCAATAAAATAATTATAGTTCAATTATGGATGGTAATGCTACCATGAAATTCAATATTATTTTGCACATTTTAGCCACAGACACAATTTAGGAATTGGTTACGTCAATATATGCACATATACATATGTATGTATCTGGGATATGTTTTTCAAGCTTTGGCGCCAGTGGGATGTACGAAGGTAGATAGAAATATGTATGTAATAGGTATAGGTACGTACATATGTATTACGGTAGTGTTTCTCGAAGTGTCTGGGAATGTTCTAGAACTTGTGAAAGTGAATATAAAAGAGTTGAAATTTGTGCATCAGGCATTAGTTGGTTGTCGGAGTGCGAGTAAGTAGCCCACGGCCGAAAGAATATCCATAGTTTTAGTCCCGATTCACGGAGATTTTCCTGCCGCTCAAAATGAGCTCTAAATGCCGTAAGTGTTCTTGCTGTTGTATTTACTTCTATTGCGTCAAAATTCAATTAATTCGGAGTTTTCATTGTTGTCGGAAAAAAAATTACTACATTTGATTGTCATCAAATTGATTTAACTTTTTTAAATACCGGAATTGTAACTTCTTGATTGGTGTTTTTCTCTAACGATTGGTTTTTATTACGAGGAGCTAGTGTTGAGAAGACATTGCATAGTGTTTAAGCATTCATTGTATCAAAAGGTATTTCAAGTAGATAGTAAAAAAATTAAAATCAAGAAAAGAAGTACGCGATTGTGTTTTTATCACAAAAATATTCATTGTTTGTCAGCGAGGTTATTATTGAATCACAGAAAGTTTTTCATGAATTTGGACGTAAATTGATAGAGAGTATAATCATTTTTAGACGTTGAAATTGCTTCTTTTCCATATACAGTCGACGCTCGTTATAATGACCCCATGTTATAGTGACCATTCCATTACAAAGACTGGTAGGATAAGACCCAAATGTTTTCCTCTTTCGATATAGCCCGAATAATACTCACCCAAAATAACGCCAGTTTTCGACGAGATGAGTCGTTATAAGGAGCTTCGAGTGTAATGGTTATTTGCTTACTTGTTATGTGAATGAAACTTTGTAATAAACAATACTATTATTTAATGGCAGAAATACCCGGCGTTGCCCGGGAAAAGTGGTTAAGTGGGGACAGTTAAAGTGTCTATCAGCACATAATATATCTGAACATCTTACATGAGTGGTTCTCAAATTATTTTAACCCGCGGGGACCCCTTCCCTTATCAACGCCTATCCGTGACTCCTCATAGCACTCCAACAAATAAACATTTCGAAGCACTTTTGTCAGGGGTGCCGCTCCGTGGTGCCGCTGACAAAGGCTTGCGGTGAACCAGTTCGTCACGGCGCACACTTTGAGAACCACTGTCTACACAGTTCAGACTTGGCACCGTTTGCGTTTACCAAAAATCGAGTGATTCCATGTGATCCTGCATTACAGTGTTTCCCAACCTGTGATCTGTGACCCCACGGTGATCCACGAGTACTTTGTCCGCGGGATATTTTCACTTACTAACATTTCATTAATGACACATTTTGACCTGTGAAACTGTAATTTATTCAATTGTTTTATGATATGCAAATTTGCGTGTGTGAAAAAACTATGCATTTCAGATTTAATACAAGGGGCGTCAAAATTAAATTTCTGACGCTACAAGGGTACGTGATCATTTACCGGAACAGCTGGGGAGGCCCGCGACGCACTGACCTTCACTACAGGGAGTCTTCGAAAACCGTTGGAAATCACTGCTATATTGTATCCGTAACTATTATCGCCCATTCCATCGCTCCCAGGGTGCGATATTGCCCGTATTGGGGAACGGAACACTGCTTTACCTCCTTAAAGAATAGGGATGATTCAAAGTACCAGAACCTATACTAGTTTTGAGAGTGAAAATACAGTGTGTAACAAAATAAAAAATCTAAATTTATATACGGCCCCCCTGTGCTCTAACTTCCAATTAGAAAGTTATTGCCCTGTCTCCCCTGATGCCAACAAAAAAAAATTCCATGATTTTAAGTGCAATATTCACAGTGATATTCGAACTCGAAAAATGGAGGAAATTTGAGGAAGAACAGCATTAAATGCGGGCAAAACGGTTTTTTCCGCATTTAACGCTGTTCTTTCCTCTACGACGGGTGGTTGATGAGATAGAGGTCGTGCTAGCACTTACAGGACACAATGTAAACTGAAGAGCCAAAAAAACTGGTACAGGCATGCGTTTGCAAATAAAGAGATATGGAACCAATCAGAGTACGGCGCTGCGGTCGGCAACGCCTATATAACACAACAAGTGTCTGGCATAGTTGTTAGATCCGTTACTGCTGCTACAATGGCAGGTTATCGAGATTTAAGTGAGTTTGAACGTGGTGTTATAGTCGGCGCACGAGAGATGGGACATAGCATCTCCGAGGTAGCGATGAAATTTGGATTTTCACGTACGACCATTTCACGAGTGTATCGGGAATCCGGTAAAAAATTAAATCTACGACATTGCTGCGGCCGGAAAAAGATCATGCAAGAACGGGACCAATGACGACTGACGAGACTCATTGAACGTGACAGACGTGCAACCCTTCCGCAAATTGCTGCAGATTTCAATGCTGGGCCATCAACAAGTGTCAGCGTGCGAACCATTCAACGAAACATCATCGATATGGGCTTTCGGAGCCGAAGGCCCACTCGTGTACCATTGATGAGTGCACGACACAAAGCTTTACGCCTCGCCTCGGCCCGACAACACCGACATTGGACTGTTGAGGACTGGAAACACGTTGCCTGGTCTGACGAGTCTCTGTTCCAATTGCTTCGAGCTGATGGACGTGTACGGGTATGGAGACAACCTCATGAATCCATGGACCCTACATGTCAACAGGGGACTGTTCAAGCTGGTGGAGGCTCTGTGATGGTATGAGGCGTGTGAAGTTGGCGTGATATGGGACCCCTGATACGTCTAGATACGGCTCTGACAGGTGACAGGTACGTAAGCATCCTGTCTGCTCACCTGCACCCATTCATGTCCATTGTGCATTCCGACGGACTTGGACAATTTCAGTAGGACAATGCGACACCCCACACGTCCAGAATTGCTACAAAGTGGCTCCAGGAACACTCTTCTGACTTTAGACACTTCCGCTGGCCACCTAAATCCCCAGACATGAACATTATTGAACATATCTGGGATGCCTTGCAACGTGCTGTTCAGAAGAGATCCTTCACCCCCCCCCTTACTCCTACGGGTTTATGGACAGCCCTGCACGATTCATGGTGTCAATTACCTCCAGCACTACTTCAGACATTAGTCGAGTCCATGCCACGTCGTGTTGCGGCACTTCTGCGGGCTCGCGGGGGCCCTACACGATATTAGGCAGGTGTGCCAGTTTTTTTTGGCTCTTCAGTGTATATTCGACAATCTTCTCTGGCAATCATCTCTAGGAGGTGCTGATCGAACCCACATTCTTTCACTTCCCGGGTGAACGCCTCTGACCAGTGTTTCTCAATAGCCGGGCCCTGATATTATTCATACCGGGCCTCGAGTGATTAGCCGTTTCATTTTATCTCATTCATATTCCGTTGGTCGCGTGTTTGACCGGGTGTTGGACTCACAAAAAATGAATAAAACCGGGCCGCGGGCTTGAAAAGTTTTAGAACCACTGCCCTAGACCACTAGACTACAAAGGCAACGAATCTCTCAATTTTTCCTTGGAGCTCCGGTGCACTGAACGGGACCGTACATGGACGGCCGGACCTGACCAGTTGTTAAAAACTTTGTATGGATAGCGGCGGGGCTAACGAGAAAGAGAGCTCTCTCGTTAGCTCCGGGATGGCGGAGAGTGACGTCATCCTTTCAAATGAAGATTTGTATTGAGAACACGCACACACACACAGGGAAAGAATTGTTTTGTAATAAATATACAAGGTGTCATGTAAGTCTTTCTTCGACCTCTATCTCATCAACCATTCGTCGTATAAATGTGTGATTTTGAAATACTCGAAAAAATGTGTTCAGAAATCACTATCATTTTCGAGAGTGAAAATACTGTGTGTCTTAAAATAAAAAAAAATTAAACATTTCATACCGTCTCCCGTTGAAAAAAATGCAATTAGAAAGTTGTTTCCCTGTCTCTTCTGAAGCCAATAAAGCATTTGAGTGCAACATTCGCTGATACATTTGAATTTGAAAATTAGAGAAAATTTGGGCATAAAAACAGCATAAACTAACAGACAATGCTCCTTTCCCTTTTATGCTGCTCTTCAACTTTTCCACAATTTTTGAATTAAAAAAAACAAAAAAAAAAACCCTCCTCGAATATTACACTTAGAAACGTGGAAGTTTTTTGTTGGCCTCAGGAAAGACAGGGCAATAATTTCTTAATTGGAAGTTAGAGGACAGGTGGACCGTAAAAAGAGAGTGAAAATACAGTGTGTAACAAAATAAAAAATCTAAATTTATATACGGCCACCCTGTGCTCTAACTTCCAATTAGAAAGTTATTGCCCTGTCTCTCCTGATGCCAACAAAAAAAAAAATTCCATGATTTTAAGTGCAATATTCACAATGATATTCGAACGTATATATATAATTCGTTTTTAGATCGGTTACTGCTGCTACAATGGCAGGTTATCGAGATTTAAGTGAGTTTGAACGTGGTGTTATAGTCGGCGCACGAGAGATGGGACATAGCATCTCCGAGTTAGCGATGAAATTTGGATTTTCACGTACGACCATTTCACGAGTGTATCGGGAATCCGGTAAAAAATTAAATCTATGACATCGCTGCGGCCGGAAAAAGATCATGCAAGAACGGGACCAACGACGACTGACGGGAATCATTAAACGTGACAGACGTGCAACCCTTCCGCAAATTGCTGCAGATTTCATTGCTGGGCCATCAACAAGTGTCAGCGTGCGAACCATTCAACGAAACATAATCGACATGGGCTTTCGGAGCCGAAGGCCTACTCGTGTACCCTTGATGACTGCACGACACAAAGCTTTACGCCTCGCCTGGGCCCGACAACACCGACATTGGACTGTTGAGGACTGGAAACACGTTGCCTGGTCTGACGAGTCTCGGTTCCAATTGCTTCGAGCTGATGGACGTGTACGGGTATGGAGACAACCTCATGAATCCATGGACCCTACATGTCAACAGGGGACTGTTCAAGCTGGTGGAGGCTCTGTGATGGTATGGGGCGTGTGCAGTTGATGTGATATGGGACCCCTGATACGTCTAGATACGACTCTGACAGGTGAGAGTCCAAAAAAAAAAAAAAAACCTCGTCGAATATTGCACTTAGAAACGTGGAAGTTTTTTGTTGGCCTCAGGAAAGACAGGGCAATAATTTCTTAATTGGAAGTTAGAGGACAGGTGGACCGTAAAAAATTTAGATTTTTTTTTTATTTTATGGCACACTGTATTTTCACTCTCAAAACTGGTATAGAGTGATTTCAAAACATATTTAGAACATTTTTTTTTTAAATTGGAACCATGACTCTATACGACGAAGGGTTGATAAGATAAAGGCAGAATTATAGGACTTAAAGGATACCCTTTGTATGTTACTAAGTGATATTCATACCAAATACATATTCTATGTATTTAATGTATCCCAAACATCCTTTGAGAAAATTATATCAAATACATAGAGAATATGTATTTGATATAATTTTTCTCAGACAGGGGATGGCCCTCAGGCATAAAGCCCTGTATAATTGAAGAAGAAGAAGTGATATTCACACATTTCAAAATACAGCACTAACTTAGTAACTGGGATGATTGATACTTTATTGATTTTGCATTTTAAGTGCAAGTTGAGAGGATTTTTTTTAACGAGAACTGAACTGGACCTTTAATGATTTGCAAAATCGTGCCTATCAGCACACCAGTGGATGGCAAGTACAAATATTAGTAATTAGATTATTGGAGGTACACACACAAAATAGAAACAAATGCATAAGGTTTAAACACAAAAAATATACATGCATAATATAGTCTCGGATCCAGATAAATAAATAGAAAAATAAAATAAATAAATAAAAAGTTACCTGGGCGCATGTGGACAGAGATGGGGAGCAAACGAAAACAGAAAAGGGGAGGGTGCCAAAACTACTGCTGCAAGAAAAATACAATTTTTGATACATCCTCGATAAATCTAAAAAAATGTAGACACATAGATGGAGAGGGGTTGCTAAAAATTAGACAGAAGTTTGATCGGGAGTAGATACGGCGAAGGTACTTAGAGATATGAGTATGTCTTTGAAGGACAAAGAATGTGCATTCCTTAAGCAGGTGAAAAAGATCATTGCAGCTATTTAGTTGATTGCAATACTGACAAGGTTCATCAGGGTTAAATTTGTGCAATATACCTTTGTTAGTATAAAGTATAAAAGGATAAAGGCGAAGCCTGGCCACATATTCTTACGGACCGCCAAGGGGAGATTGAAGTGAAGGTAAGACTGTAGGGACAGCGAAAACTCAAAATTATCGGCGAAATGAAATAATGTTGAAGCAGACAGTCGAGATCTGTCTTCTTGGAGGGAGATATCAATATAATTATTAGTAAGGGATGTTAAAGCTACTGGAGTGAGGTAAAGAGTGGGTGTACTCCAGATATCAGATCGACCGCAGTTATTGTTTAACCAACTCATCACGTATTGGTTTAGGATTCAAAAAATTGACATGAAAATCGTATACCAAAATTTGCTTTCTTGAACTCTGCCGGCACACAGATTCGGAAAACTTTTTTAACGAGAAGCATAATCTCGATTTCCATACAGAAAAGAGAATATCATTACATGTAAAAATAAAATTTTAATGTATTTAGGGCAGTTACTGTCCTTAAATACATACATTAAAGATCTGGAATCGAAACAGAAGAATCCACAAGCTCGCTTCTTCCTAATTCCAAAGTGCAGTAAAATGTTTTACTCAGAATGCCACGTGTTTCAAATCACTGAGCCATTTTTTTGTGCAACTTCTTATTTCCCATTAGGGGCCGTTCAAGTATTACGCCAGCAGATTTTTCGCCATTTTTGATTCCCCCCCCCCCCTGTCAGCAAAAGCCAGCAAAACTCTGAGCCCCCGTTAGCAGAATTTCGTCAGCTCTGTTCCCTTCCTCTTAACGCAATTGGTAACAGAGAAGTACGCGCTGTGGGGGGGGGGGGGGGCACGAAGAGGGCTCGCGACCCCTCCCCCCCCCCCCCCGACAATCAAAAATTTATTTTTTTTGCTGCAAAAAATATTAAAAAAATAAATAAAATTTCGGAAGAAAATATCTTTATATGTTGTTGCAATCAATTTCCGTTAATTTCAATGCTAATTGAAGGTTAAGAACTCAAAATTTCTTTTTAAAAATTTCATTGCGTCCTACCCTCACCGACATGGTTTAAACTAGTCACAATTTTTTGATAAGAGATCGGCACAGACTGATTAAACTCAGGTTTTTAACCAATCAATGTTGATCTCTTATACAAAAAAATTGTGACTACAGTTCAAACCATGTCGGTGAATACGGCCCTAAGCCATATATGCTAAATTCATCACCCGCGGATCAAATGTGGCCCACCACATCAAACCTAATTTTGTAAAAATGAACTAATTGGCATATTTACAGATCGCTCAAGTGTTCTGTGGCACAATTCCAGAGCATTTAAGCGGCCCGTGGCATATTCACAAATCACTTAAGTGACCTGCGACAGAGTTCCAGAACACGTAAGCGGTCCGTGGCACACTTGGAGATCCCTTGAGTGATATGATGCACAGTTTTAGAGCACTCGAGCGGCCCTCAGTGCAGTTCTACATCACAACTCAAGTTACCCAAGCCATATTCCCAAATTACTTGGGTGATCCGTGGCATAATTACGGATCACTTGAGTGACGCGAGGCACAGTTAGAGAGCACTTAAGCGACCCGCGAAACAGTTCCAAAATACCGGAGTGGCCCGGACACATTTCCGGATCACTTGAAGAATCCACGGGACATTTCGAGGTCATTAAAGTGGCTCTGTAGAGGGCTTATCCATACGGAGAATGTTAGTTCAGGTGCCCACGAACTAGAGAAAGGTTTTTCTCGTTTTTGGCACACCCAGTAAGATGTCATTAAGAATATTTCGTATTTTTATGAAGGGTGATTGATGACATAAGCATCATTCAAACCCCTCCCTCCTCCTTTGTGATCAAAAGTCAGCAAACACGGAACCCCCCACATCGATGCTGACGTAATACTATACTTGAGAAAGAATGACCCTTTATCTTCACTCATCCTGGCCAAATTCATTCGATGCTAATTTAGTTTCTTTGGTGGTAGGATCGGAATAAAAACGCATTTTACCTCTTCTAACACATTAGAGTATCAATATCTTACTATGTGCCTGAGGGCTATTAAAATAATTTTTTTTCATAAGTTTCCGTTTCATTTCAGATGACGAGATAACTGCAGTAAACAGAGGGAAAGACATACTGTATCCATTGACGGATGTTGTCATAATAAAGAACTTCCAAAATTTGGAATCCGAGCCAACATTGTTGAAAATATTGAGTAGATTCGGTCCTATGGTGTTCTATCGCATGTTAGCAATAGATCATGAATTACTGGAAAACGTTGCCATAGCTATCTTTTATGACAGATTTATGGCTAAATCCGCTATCTATGCCATAAATACTGTAGAGTTCCAAGGTGAAAGGTTGCAAGCATGCTTTTTGTTGAACGAAATTAACGCTGCTGACGTGTTTGCACGAGGTACCAGTAAGAGTGTCATTATAACAGGAATAATGGAACTAGATATAACGTTGTTAACTCAGCTATCACGGTTCGGAAAAGTAAAGTATATAGGACCACTCCGGAGATCACCCAATCAAACCGGTATCATAGAGATCGAGTACAGCTATCTATCGTCAGCATTACTGGCTGCAATTTGTGTCAAAGCCGTTGAAGGATTCTCACTGAAGCCACTTTTGAAGTTTCCACGTCGTAAAATTAACAATTCGTATTTTTTTAATTCCGACGTTTCAGCTACTTATACACCTCTCAGTGAACATGCAATCAGAGGCATATACGGTATTATTGAAAGTGAGTTCAGTGGCATTGAGAAATCATTTCGTTTTTCTCTGAAAAACTTCTATAACTTCCTTTGGTCAACTGAAGGCATTCTGAATGGAACGATTCTGCGAATAAATGAATTTGATGAACTCACTTTGAAAGTAGAATATGCTGTCATCGAACCTGAAATACAAACACTGCGATCCGACAATAATCAAAGATCAACTCCTATCCACGTCAGAGATCCCCGAAATGCTGTTATCTACGAACAAACACTAACGCTGAAATTCAAAACAATAGAGCCGGTAGAAAATTTGTTGCCTTCTGTGCGTGCACTCGAAGGCGCTGCTGGAGGAGGGCACTCCGTTACTGAAAAGAGGTCTAAACGCTGGCTATCTACATCGATGATCAAAATTTCAGCCATGTATGATCGTACGGCACGCAGTGTTCTAACGAAAATTGACTTATTTTACATGTGCTCTTATCACTCCGTCCTCGCCAAGTGTGTTCCGGAGCTGGATTACAAATATTTTGATGTCGCTAGAGCTGATCGGATGTATGCCCAAATGGTTTGTTCAACGAAACTTGCAACCTGGACTGAAAAAGATAGATTTGCAGATTTGAAACCAGATTCTGGTTATACACTGAAGCTGGCCATACAAGATCGTGGTTTGGCTAATCTTTATGAAGTGCCTCTACTTGTAATATACGATCCTGAAGTTCAGTTTACTGATTAAAGGGCGTTTGCACGCGGAAGAGGTGGCCTAGTTTGAAAAATTCTCGAATTTTCCCAAACAATCCCACAAAACACATTTAGAGTAATACAGCCTATATTGGATACACCTATGAACATTGGCCCTGTGTTAAGAAATGTGAAGGAGAACAAATTATAGAACTAGTGTTTCTTAGAAGCATGTTCATTGGGAATTGGTTCTGCACAGAAATGTTAATTTATTAAGCAAGCAACAACGAAAAATAGTTTTTTTTTAAAGTCTGCAGTAGTTCAATCGGAAGACAGACGGGGCTGTCGTTCGGTTGGCCAGCGGTTCAATTTAAAAACATTTTTTCCTATTTGATCACAAGCGTCTTAACTTGCACCAGGTTTGAAATTACAAGAAAATGCCATAAATATATTCTACATAAGATTAACTGCAACCATTACAATTGTATTTCTTTCTATTCGATCCCATTTTAACACAGTCTTGGAGTGTCCACACCTTATATCTCACATTTCATCAATTTGGTGTTTGTAAAACCAGGTACCCATGTCACATTCTCAGATATTCCCTGGCTCCACAAACCTAGGTTCATAGTCTTGTCTTCCAGCTTTTTTTTTTTTTTGCGATCAGAACTGTTGATTATCGACAGTTTTCTCTCTGCAGTATTCTTTTTACTTCCTTCAGTCCATTTAGGCATCGGTGATGTCTTGTATCTTTACATAATCTTAAGATTGTCTAACTCACTTATCTCGACGAAGAGTGTTGTCATGATTTGAGTTTCAGACTATGCCAGGCTGGAATAGATATCGGTAACGGGATTATCTGTGGTAGAGTTCTGGCGTTCATTCCTTTATGTCATGATTTGATGATTCAACCTCTGGAATTGGTTTAAGTTGTAGCTTAAAATTGCTTGTGTAAGTTGTAGCTTTCTCATTTTGATGGAAATGTCCTGGTCAGTATCATCTTCTGATACCTGCTGCAGCAAAGTCTCTATTTTGAAAAACATTTCTATTTACAGATGGATGCCCTTTTCTTCCGGCCCATCTCATTAAATCAAGAGATTATCTGGATATTATGCCGAGGCGAATCTTAGGAAAGAAAAATCTTTTGTCTCCAGAGGGAGAATCAAACCCAGGACCTCTTGCAATCCAGTCAGCGCACTTGCCCGGTTCGCAATAGGCCTTCGGTTCGATTCTTGGTCGAGACAAGAAACTTTTCTTTCCTAAGTTCACCTCGGTATGATATACAGAAAATCTCTTGACTTGATTTCTGTTTCAGTTCAAACTCTAGTTCTTGAAAATCGATTCATTGAATTTGACACATTTATAGAATATAAGTTTCGTAGCAATTTACTAATTTGGAATTGAATGATAGGCTTTATTTTGGGTGTCCTCACAACCGGATATCAGAAAAACGAATTTCGTTTTCTTAAATTTCACCATTACAAGTAAGTGGTCAAATGTAGGACAACACAGCAATTTCTCTTTCTTTCAACAATATCTCGTAAAGAAATCGCGTATGTAAATACCTTATGGTTCTCACTATTTGCACTGATTATAAATTTATGACGGCAATTATCTCAGATTAAAATTTCTCTGTTTATTAGTCTAGATCAGTGGTTCTCAAAATTTAGTCACCCGCGGCTCCTTTGCCCAATTCACAGTTCGTCTGTGGCTCCTCAGAATAGTTAAGTAGATATTTTCACTTATAAAAGCATAACTACTTCAAAGCATAAATAGGCACACAAATCAATATCAAGCTCGCAGCGACGCACACTTTGAGAAACATTCGTCTAGATATAGGTGTCAAAAATTAAATTTTATTACTCACAAACATAAACACTATTGTATCATAGAGCCACGCTCTCACTTTTACGCTTGCGGTCCAGTTTAAGCAGTGGTTCAATATGGCGGTCTTACCCTATTGTAACATTCCCCGTGTTATTTAACTGCGATAAGAGTTATCATAGCTTTGACTGTGATGAATAATGCAATATTTTTAATTTTTCTTAAATGGCCGAAACATTTTGTGGGATTTTTAATAAGAACTTATAAAAGAGAAATATTCAAGAGCATTCTATAAAATTTATAAAGAAACTATATTTGGAAAGATTAATTCCATAGGATATTTTCAAGCGAAATATTACCTGTAATTTTTGCGCACAAATGTCTACATTCTCTGTGTGTTTCATGTGCTGTTTTATAACTGTTCTATTAATCAAGTATATACGTATACGGAAATTTATATTGTATTCTAGAATACAATGAATATATTTTTCTTTTCTAATCATGATCATTTACATGGTTATATATGCATTTTGAATAAAGGTGGTGGACAACACAGAAGTTAGTATTTAGATAATTTGTTTAGATGTTTTTTCGATGCGTTTTGATAACAATCTCTATGCATTTTTTTCTTAAAGATCAAGACTTTTCAGTAAAAATACATGGTGATTCAAAGTTAACCATAATTTAACCTCTAAAACCAAATACAGTGAAACCTCGATATAACTATACTCTGCGGGCCAAGAAAAAATATCGTTGTAGAGGGATTATCGTTACATCAAGTATCGTTATAGCGAGGTTTCACTGTATATTTAATATAAAACGTACATGAAAAATATATGTCTTGTATTAAAGTATGATGATGAAAGAACCGATATTTCGAAAAAAATAGAATATACCAGTTATTGCCATGAAATTTTCTTCTATATCCTAAAACGTGTGCGTGTGTTTCGTTTATCGTTTCCAAATAGCATAAACGTGGGTAATTTGGTTTAAATTTTGGAGTTGAAAGAATATTTCCATTTAGATGGCTTAGCGAAATCCGAAAGATGAAAAATAGGATAAAAGTTCTTTAGAATGTTGTTCTTGACTGCTCAAAACGAAATTTTTCTTTCAGGAATTCCATCATTTAAAGTTTGATAAATGTGAGACGTTTCAAATTTATTTTTTTTCAAGGGTAATTTTACGATAACACATCACATGTGGTATAGAATTAAGTTCTCGGGCATTTAATACGATGCTTTTTTTTATTGCATACAATCATAAAATACTAAACCCTTACTCAAAAATTCGTCAACGAATAAGGCAAATACCTGGAAATACTAAAATTTTTAGTATTTCTCTGATATTTGCCTTATTCATTGACGAATTTTAGAGTATTTATAAGGTAAAGTCATCTACTCTTCCGTAGTAGACCCTTATTTAATCAGCTTCGGTTGTTATAATGTAGTGTGTCTCAACCTTTCTGAAATGAAGGACCAGTAAAATGTCCGAAACAATTTGACGGACCACTAGCGTCCCACATTGCAGGACATTCCTGTAATTTTCGTTGTTTCGATTTTTCTAAACATTTGTTCCGTTTTTCCCCGATACATTACTTCAATTTGTGAAGTCGTGAATACACAGGTTTTCATAATATATTATGATAATTATAAACATTCATCTCACATATTTGTCAGGTTTAACGTTTTGTCCTCAATTTTTCTTGAATTTTTATTTATGACAATTGGTGATGCACCATATATTTCACGAATTATTATTTAAGATCCCAGTTTACGGCATTTTATTTTTCATAATGAAATATGGTCATCAAATCATACGAATATTTTTTTCGTGAAATATATTTTTGTTTATGCGATTTGCACACACAGCATCCTTTTATTTCCAAACCCTTCAGCAATTCTAGAAGTAATGAGAAAATTGCATATATGAAGCAATAAATTGCAATATTAGGCAAAATTTAGTGATACTCCGTATTTAAGATCGCAATTTTCTGCATTCTCCTCGATGATGTATGGTGAACCTATGGTATGAAGGAATTTTACTTGAACCCATATGGATAGTATTAATATCAATCACAACAATTGAATAATTTTACCAAGTCTGCCTGTGTGACCAACTATGTCATTGTCGCAACCATAGGTTCAGAAACGCAGTTATAATGAAATACGTGAAAACCTATTCCGGTCGTTTCAAAGTACACGTGCCAAAACCGTGATACTGGGCAAAAAAAGTGTATTAATTGAGGGATTTTCAAAAATTATTGTTAGATGATTGCAAAAGTTCGCGATGGCCCAGTTCACAAAGGCAAAAACTCAAAATTATATTTTGAGATATCTGCATTTGAAAGAATCACTTTGCAGGGAACTGAATGGAAATTAATTCAAATTTAATTACAGGAGGGAGCGTATAAAAGCAAGGTTGAGAGTTGTTGCTGTTTTGCAAGATGTGAAATCATTTTCCGTCTTTTTCAATTTTCAAATGTTGCTTTTTCGAACTTGGCGGTCGATTTCATTGTGAAATAATTTTAACGATTCGTAAATCATAATGAAAATTTAAGTTTTGTTCATGTTCTTTTCGGTACACCAAATAAATAAGTAATTTTTTTTAAACAAATGTGTGTGGGACGTCACGTATTCCCGAGGGCATTTTACAATCTGGCCAGAGAATTTGTTAGTGTTATCAAACATCCATGCCCAAACCGGGATTTGAACCCAAACCTGCACAGTCAGAAGCTAGCTTCCTAATCACTGGACTGTCAGGTGGAAATAAATAAATAAAAATAAAACCATGTGAAGAATCCTTGACTCGTGAACCATATATTCTGTTTAGTTTTTCCCCTATAACCATATAACCTTATTTAAAAGAAATAAAATAAAATAATAATTTAAAAAAAAAACAGCGTATAATATGAATGGAATATCTTATAGTTTTGTTCGATGGCGAAAGATGGCAGCAATGACTACTTTTTACTCATAAAAATATACGAATATACGTATAGTACTAAAGAATATTTTCTCTTTCCGGAAAATAATTTTGAAACGTAACAATTATTGACTAAATAGACCTTGAAATATTTTATTTAAATAATGAGGCTTGGGTTGCTTAACCCAGTCGACCCTTATTCATTTTTTTGAAGGTAATTTAATTTATTCAAAATCATATCATGTCAAAATACTAATTATAATCTAAACAAAAATAGCAATCACAAAGAGTTTTCACATTCTTTACTGTGAAAGTAACCCGAACGAATTTAGTGGAAAAATAGTTAGAATTCCAATTCCATCCCCGTCTTAGTCTGTGACAAAGCATCTACTGTATAATTAGCAATTGAGATTTTTTTACCACATTTCTGCTTTTCACCACAACCGATATTTTTGATTTAAAAAAATTCTTATCCTCAAATTTAAATTCAAACAAAAAAAATGCTGTCAACTTCACACGTCTTAAATTGAAATAATAAATATATTTGGGGTACTGTGAAAACACATATATTGAGTTCTAAAAAAGTACAAAATTAGTGCATTGAAAGCTAAATTTGTTTAGAAAGATTCTAGTACACATACGAGTAATTCCGCAAGTGTTATGAGGAATCATAATTTTCACACGTATATCGCGACACTTATTTATAGTTAAATTTTCATAATCTCTTCACCAAGATCTTTGGAAGACAAGAGAAAGGAATGACTTCTCAAGAAGTCTTTCTAATAAACAGTCTAGATCGATTGGAAGGATCGAAGTTCGGGGCCCATCTCAGTTAATTCAATTTTTTTAATCGCAGCATTTCTGACTAGTTGAAAACAACAGAAACCGAAACTTGAATGATTTGCACAATCGTGTTTATCAATAAGTAGATGGCAAGTACGAATATTTGTTACCGGGATTAGACTATAAAATTTTGATAAAAGTTATTTTTTGAAATATGAAAAATGCAACCAATTAGCGTATCGGTTACATTCGAACGGATGTAGAAAATAGACTTATTAATTGTTTCTTTTTTCAAGTTTGTAAAAGATCTTTTATCAAACTTTTATAGTGCAATTCCGGCCTTAGTGGATGAAATTTACAGGGTGTATAGGTAACAAGGCGCATGGTATTTTACTGGCGAACCATTGATCCTAGAGGCATACTTCTAATAAGAAAAAGTATACAAGTGACGTGTAGTACTCAGATATGTCATTCATGTTGTAAGGGGTTGTCTAGTTATTAAAATAAAAATGTTGACTTTTTATACGGACACCCTGTGTTCAAAAGCCCAGTTAGAAAATTGTTGCTCTGTCTCCCCTGATGCCAACAAGAAAAATTACACGTTTCTAAGCGCAATATTCACTGAGATATTCGAATTCAAATAACGAAGAAAAGTTGGGAAAAATCAATCAATCACTTTTATTTCGCTCGTGGAGCCAAACCCCTGCGAATGGTTGGTGCAAATACAGAACATAAGTTGATAGCGTATAGACAATACAGAACAGCTCAGCTTAAAAGATTTAGTAATTTAATCGTGCCATTGCAGAAAAAGTACAGGTTTCTGATTTGGAGCTTGGGAAACTTTGTTATATGAGATAAAAATTTTTGTCGGTTAGTGTTGGGTTTAAAATAAGAATTTAGATGTACAGTACGTTGTAAATTGAATAACGAGCATTTTTTCCATAAGCATATGGAATAGATCTAACATTTGATTAGACGTATTACTACAATTTGGGAAGGTGTTGTCCGAGTCGAGTATTAAATATCCGTCAGAGGTGCACAGGAATTTTCCCCCAGACCGCATTTGAAAATTTGAAATATCATTCGTTTCCACGAAAATAGAGCATTACAGCAAAGATAGTTTTCCAACGGGAGGTCGTGGAAGAGTTGATTCTAATACGCGTATTTTGTTGAACGATAAACTGATATTAGATCCTCTTGGATCGTAACGTCTACATACCTCGAGACAACCAGTGGGAAATGTTCCTTAAGTGAAGTTGGTACGATTTGAAGGTCCCAAATATATACGAGTCCGAGTGTCTGGAGAAATTTTAAAATGCTATAGGCCCTACTGCGGCTATTATTTACAAAAGTTGGGAAAAAAACAGCATTATATAAATGCGCGTAAACCATTTTAGTGAACCGCGCGTAAATCGTTTTCTTAATAATGAAGAAAATAAATTCCTAAATTCTTACATTCGACTGATTTCTATGTTTTCGCATTCATTCACCATACTGCTTTTTCGAACGCAAAAATTTCTCATAAAGTTTGGCAGAGGCATTCTGCCATCTCGTTGGAAAAGTTTCCTATACAGTGGAACCTCCATATAATGGACCCTCCCCGTTAGCAGACAAAAATTTCGGTCCCATTAAGAGGTTCCACTGTATTGGCCTCTGTATTCGTAGCAGAATATATATTTGGCGTTCTGCTGACAGTGAAGAAACGTTTTCGAAGAGAATGTCAACCTACAATGGCACCTAAAAACATTTATCATATTTATCATATTTAATAGTAGGGTTGATACTGTGCCGTTGACCAAGGAAGCTAAGGACCACACCCGAACACGATGATTATTTGAGCCGAAAACAGAGAAGAGCATTTCATTTCTAAATTTCGACATGGTAGGTTGATGACATTCTACGTTGTACCAGACTGGCACATCTTCAAACCTAACTATCGATACTTTGGTTAAAGAAGATAGCTCATGAAATAAAAATGCATGTATATCACAAATCCACGCATGATAAGAATGCAAATGTCGCGAATCTTGTTCCGTTTAATTTTATGGACGTCAGGAGCACTGGATAATGGTGGGTGCGCATCTTTTCACATCTAAAGTGATGCCTTGTCTATCCTGTCTTGGTAACATCACGTGTTTACCAATTCCGGACACCCTCGGAGCGGATGGTCAATGCGGTTCCCCCGACTGGCTTTTCATCCCGATAATAAAATTCCTTTCGCCGTCTACAGGTGCATAAATCGATTCCTCGACTGTCTGTCTATTGGACCCGTGCAGCCGCATGAAGTGCTGCTATAGGAAGGGTACCACATCAGGTGTTGGAAGAGAAATAATTTCAGAATAATCTGGGAAAACATTTTGTCTGTAAAATTCAAACTATGCATGTATTAGGTGGAATAATTTGCAAAAGAAACTGTAATTTTTGATGCACTGCGTCCAGGTGGAAACGTAACCAGATAAACAATAAATATGTGTCAGTTTATGAAGAAGTAGAGAAATACAAAGCCCAGGGTAAAAGTTTAACGACTAAATTGCTCTCGTTTTTAACCATATTACTTAAGGTGTATACAAATCTGCGAATTTTTCGGGTCGTTTCGTTTTACTGATGCGGCTGACCATTATGTTGGCTGACCATCCAGAAGTTGGTCACCCCTGATATGCAATATAGTCATCTTATGATATACGATATAGTCATCTTATGATATACGATATAGTCATCTTATGATATACGATATAGTCATCTTATGATATACGATATAGTCATCTTATGATATACGATATAGTCATCTTATGATATACGATATAGTCATCTTATGATATACGATATAGTCATCTTATGATATACGATATAGTCATCTTATGATATACGATATAGTCATCTTATGATATACGATATAGTCATCTTATGATATACGATATAGTCATCTTATGATATACGATATAGTCATCTTATGATATACGATATAGTCATCTTATGATATACGATGGAGCTATCTTATTTACCTTATTAAGTTTTATATGAAAATAAATGGATTACTCATGAATATGGTAGAGAGAAAGAGAGAGAGTATATAATAACAATATTCATATAAAGAATCACTAATCCAATATAACTTGTGTGTATTTCTAGAAAAAATTAAATATCGACAAGTTATAATTTATTTTCGAGTGCACAGAGTTATATATATTGTTGCCAAAGCCCGAGGTGCGGCCAATTCACGAAATAGCCGACAGTTTTGACCAAAGTCAAATTTTCAGAAATGATTCGGGCTTTGGCCCGTGCGAAGTGGCTAGAGATCTCGGCCAAAGTTCGATGTGCTGATGTAAGACGGTCCGGTAGGATCCAAATCCATTTTTTTTCATTGCCAACATGTGATACATGGCTATATATACACTCATGTCCATAAATTAAGAATAATGCCAGCTCCGGCAAATAAAGGTTCAGAAACAAAACAAACGTTACTTATTCATAAAGCCCATTTATTAAACAAAAGATAAAGAACAAAAAAGATCGTGTATGTATGATACCGTTCATAAAAACTACGATTTTTGCTCCCTGGAGCAATTGTAAAAAATATCTCCTTTACAAAAACTTTCTATTACATGGTTGGTATGATGGTTAATACATTGTATGTCTCCCATGCGATGAAATACAGTCCGTACAACGCCTAGGCATGCTGAGTATCAAATTATTGATCTGATCTTGGGGAAGATCACTCCACTCAGCAAATAATGCTCTCCGAAGTTCCGGTACACATGTAGGAGGTGGTTGACGGGCTGCAACTCGTCGGCCAAGCATGTCCCACACATGCTCTATCGGATTCAAGTCAGGTGAGAATGCTGGCCATTCCATACGGCTCAGATTCAAGGCATTCGTTTACGATGTTTGCTCGGTGAGGACGGGCGTTGTCATCCATAAACACAAATTCTACGCCCGTGGCACCCCTAAACAAACGTACATGTTGTTCCAGAATGATGTCCCGATAAATTTGGGCTTTCATGGTTCCGGTTTGAACATGTAGATCTGTTCTGGAACCCAGTATTATTTCACTCCAAATGAGCAATGCTGCACCACCGTAACGGTGTCGTTCAATGATGTTGTCTTGGTGGTAACGGGTACCTGGCGTTCTCCATATGAAAGTCCGACGTGAATCAGACTGCAAGCTAAACCTGGACTCGTCGGAAAACATCACACAAGCCCACTTTGACGATGTCCACATTGCATGTTCTCTACTCCAGGCTAATCGCTGCTGACAGTGAGCTGTCGTGAGCGGAACACATCTGACAGGCCTGCGAGCATATAGACCAATATCTCCCAAACGTCTGTACACGGTTTGCCTTGAAACTGTGGTACCCGTGGCTGCAGATAGCTGACGAGACAGGTCGGATGCTGTGCTCCGTCTGCTTCTTTTGGCAGTTACTGCCAAATACCGGTCTTCATTCGGCGTTGTAACTCGGGGGCGACCTGTACTGTAACGTCTACTGACATTTCCGTTATCTTGGAATCGTTGTCAAAGCCTAGAGATGACACTTTGGGCAATTCCAAGTTCCTCGGATACTTCCATCTGAGTACGCCCACATTCCAGGCAGCCGATAATTCTACCACGTAAAAAATCATCCACATGCGTCCTCTGTGTCATAACTATTTGCTTATGGCACTGAGCGCCTTACAGAACTCTTGTGAACAATTTCACTTCTTCGCCACCATTCCTTATATACCCCCCTCTTACACTCTCGTCATTGTGACGTACTATCGGCATCATCTGGTGGCTTCCTGAAATTTGCATATCATTCTTGCAGATGTGTGTGATAATTCTACAGGTGAAATTTTTACTTCAGATTTCGATTTCCGTGTGATTCGGAATTATCCTTAATTTATGGACATGAGTGTAATAGCTGTATTGGATTAGATCCATGTGACGAGAGAAAAAAAACCGAGAAATTTGAGAGAAAAACCACATTTCTATAATGATATAGACATATACCTTTTCTTGTCAAATTAAAAAAAAAAAGATTGCTACAGTGACCGTGATACGTTGGGTTGTCATAGCTAAGGTGGCTATAATTATCACGGAAGAATACGGCAACTTATCAATGACCCCGAACCATGTTTTTTTTTTCAGTCTTTGACCAGGAGTTTCCAGCCACTTTGCGAACTGGCTGGCCAAAGCCCGAAATTCGGACAATAACCGGATCAGTTTATCACGAAATTAGCCAATTTGCGAACTGGCTAATTTAGATCTTTGACAGTAACATATACAGTTATACAGGGTGTCCTGTAAGTGCTAATGCGGCCTTTATCTCATCAACCGTCCGTCGTAGAGGTATAGTTTCAATATAAAAGATGTTGAAAAGACGTTCAAGTACCACTACCTATACTAGTTTTGAGAGTCAAAATACAGTGTGTAACAAAATAAAAAATCTAAATTTTTACATGGTTCCCCCTATCTTCTAACTTCTAATTAGGAAGCTGTTGCCCTATCTCTCTTGAGGCCAACAAAAAAAATTCCAAGTTTCCAAGTACAATATTTGCTGAGATATTCGAATTCAAAAATCGAAGCAAAATTGGTAAAGGACAGCATAAATGAGTAAAAGGAGGGTTGTCCGTTATTTTATATGCCCAACTTTTCTTCAGTTTTCGAATTCAAATATCTCAGTAACTATTGCACTTCGAAATGTCGAATTTCTTTTTGGCCTCAGAAGAGACAGGACAACAACTTTCTAATTGGATTTTCTTGTACGGGGGGACCGTATAAAGTTTAGATTTTTTTATTTTGTGACACACTGTATATTCACTTTGAAAGCTACTATACCAAACACCAAGTCTGATCATATCGCTATATTGCAATTTACTGCCATTAATGAGATGGGTTGGAAATGAAGGTATATATATCGGTGATCGCCTCGAGTTCGTTAGGGGAAATATCCTATCTATATCCTCCCAAGGGTTTGAACCCTGGGACCCTGACAGGGACCTTCACGGTGGTAGACGAGCATTTTATCACCACGCCATTTGGGCGCTTCACTTTCAAAACTGGTACAGGGTAATTTTTGAACGCCTTTTGAGTATTTTCTAAGTTTGAATCACCTCTACGACTGACGGTTCATGAGATAAAGGCCGCATTAGCATTCACGGGACACCCTGTATAATCACCATCTGAATATATTTGTGATAATTGCAAATTTTTTCTAATGCTATAATGTTATTTTAATCCCTACTCGGCGTATAAAATATAATTATTTTTGAATTATTTTAACAAAAGGAATTCTCCCACATGGATCATGAAATAAATTTTCGAAGTGTCATTCAACAATTGCACACATAGCCCATACCACTGTGATACTACGCGAATAAAATTGTGTTTGTGACAGCTATCATGTGCCGTTATATGCGGTTGCATGGAGAAAATAAAAATGAATATATATATATATATAAATTTAGTTTTCGGTTTTCTTGTACTCCATTCCTTATATGTGTGTATAAGTTTCTTTAAGAAGAGTAAAGAGAGATGATAGCGATTTCTGAAGTATGTCTTCATCGAGTTGTTGTCATGGACACGGTATTATGTAAAGCTGTCTTTGTTATTTCGTGAATTCAAAGCTCGATGATGATACGCGTTTTGCATTCAACGACGATCACAATTGAAATTCGAGCTACTGAAAGAAAATGAAATCGCGGTTCAGATATTAGTTTGGGCTAAAAATATGATGGTAAACTTGAATGTGAAAGAGCCGTTTCTCCCTTCAATCTCGGGTGGATTTCTCTCTCTAAAATATATAAAGTATTTTTGTATACACAGTATATATTTATTTCACGAAAAATGTTCTAAAAAAGATGGAAAATTTAGTTGAAATATCATTTTTTTTTGTGTGTGTGTGAAAATAAATAGGCATTTTTCCATTCAAAGTGGATCAAGTTTTTAGTGAATAAGCCTCTTGCATATTTTCTTCAAGCATTTTACAAATAAATCGTAGACAGGTTTAGATGTTTCGGATTGAAATGATGTATTGCATTTGTATGTATAAGTGAAACCTCGCTGCTACGATACTATAGATGTAACGATAAATCCCTCTACAAAGATATTTTTCCAAACCATGTTTGGAATTTTCTATATATTAAACTCTCGGTACAATGATATCCTTTACTACGATAAATCCTTCTATAACGATGTTTTTTAGGAGATTTTTGAAACCGCTATTAAAAAAAACGAGATATTTGTTATATTTTGTTGAAAATCGTTATGAATTTAGTTTTAACTTCGTCACTTGTTTTCGTTCTTCTGAAGGCGTCTAATAACATCGATATTGAGCACTGAAGGTTCTCCGAAAGGTGAAGGAAGTCATTAGCATTGCTACTTTCTGTGTACGACAAAAAAGTGCAATGCAGTAAACTTGTTTACCGGGGCAATGCATCTAAGTGAATTTTATTAATATAAACTAATCAATTCTATTTTTTTGCGGTGAATACATAAAAGCACATTTTTTGGTGGTATTTACAATGCCGATGTAGAAAAAATGACAACAACACCATAAATTTGATCATGCGTAATAACGATAATCCCTCTACACAACGATGTTTTTCCTTGTTCCGCCGAATATCGTATATCGAGGTTTCACTGTGTATTTACACAGTGTACTAGTTACACAGTGTATACTATAAATCCTAATTCGGCCTTTAACTCATCAACCGTTCGTCGTAGACGTATGGTTCTAATTTAAAAAAATGCTCAAAATGTGCTCAAAAATCATTCTGTAGCAGTTTCGAGTGTGAAAATATAATGTGTTATATAGTGTCGTCGGCTGAAGTTGGTTTTCTGTGGTTCCCAACTTTAAGGGGCGAATGATCTCCGATCTCTCCTTTAAAAAGTCTCGCCACAGAGAGCAACAAACAGCGCAAATGTAATGCAATCATAACACATCACTCATTTCACTTCAGAAATATAGATGGCAGCACTGAAAAATCAAACACAACACTACATACATACCCAGGCTGTTAGGTACACACACAGTTACACTTCTGGCACAACTCACTAGGTAGTAAATCACCCATAGATGGTGATAGACCTGAGTTGTGCTCGGTTTGAAAGAAAAGAAAGAAAGTGTGTCGTAAAAAATAAGAAATCTAAATTTTTATACGGCTCCTTGCCCTTTAATTGTTAATTAAAAAGTTTTTGCCCTGTTTCTCCTGAGGCAAAAAAAAAATTATGTTCCAAGTATAATATTCACTGAAATATTTACTTTGAAAAATCTGAGAAAAGTTGGGACAGCATAAACTGACAGACAACGCTTTTTTTTCTCATTTATGCTGTTCTTTTTTAACTTTTCTTAAATTTTTTCATTTAAATATCTCAGAAAATATTACAATACAATACAATACAAATACAACGCCACAACAGGCAAATTGCCCAACGAGGTGGCTGACTTAAGAACATCATGGATCCCCGAGCCATTTTTTGGAGGCCCTGCCTACTACTGCTACACCACACATGCACCCCCCCCCCCGCGGAACCCCCAACGAATCGGAACCCATGCGGGAATGTGCGTGTACGTGTAGTGAAACCGGACGTGAAGTTTTTTTTTGTTTCTCTGTAATGCTTGTTATGTGTAGTGCTGCCATCTGCCACCAGTTTTTCTAACTATGAGTGAAGTGTTATGACTGAATGATTTATCGTTGTAGGACTGTTGCTCTCTGTGGCGAGACTTTTTAACGGGGAGATCGGCTCGCATTTGCGCCTTGAAGTTGAGAACCACAGAAAACCAACTTCAGCCCACAATCAGTGTTATCCAAAAATATAAATTTGAAGGGTAATTTTACTTCTCCCCAAAATTGCAAGGGGTGTTTTTATAAAAGGAGGGGTATTTTGTTTATCGTGAGAAATAACTCTAAAAAAATTGCCTCAAATTTTTTAAGGAGCATTTTCACTTCTCAACGAAATTTGAAGAAGTAAAATTGAATATCGATGCGGGAATCACACCCACACCATCTAGATGCGTATTAGCAAACACCGATTGCACTTGCAAGCATGGAATTTTTTTTGATGGCCTTAGAAGAGGCAGGGCTACAACTTTCTAATTGGAAGTTAGAGGACAGGTCGACCGTATAAAAATTTAGATTTTTTCATATATTTATGACATACTATATTTTCGCTCTTAAAACTGGACCAAAGTGATTCTTGAATACATTCTAATTTAAAATTAGAACCATACCCCTCTAACGAACGGTTGATGAGATAAAGGCAGAATTAAGACTTACAGGACACCTTGTATAGTTCACTGTATTTATTTCTTATGCGATTAAATAGGGATCAAAAGATGGCTTAAAAAAATGTCCGTATTGATCATATTAAGCGAGTTAAAATTGTAGAGTGAAATCCCGATGTGACGATACTCTTCAGACCAAGAAAAAATATCGTTGAAGAGGATGTATCGTTTTATCGGGAGGCAGCATTATATATCGTCAGTCACATCAAACTTCTGTGATTTTGTTGAAATTTCTCATGAATCGACGTTGTTAGTCCACCAGAAGATGCACAATTACATGCATTTATTCACCACTCAAAATCATATAATCAATTAGTTAATTAATAAAATTCTGAGTTTGATGTTTCGCATTTTTATAGGGGGGGGGGGGAAGTACACCTTTGGGTGTACCACACGAAAAGTGGCAATATCGACAACTTTGTTAACACTTTCGTTTTATCAGGTGATGCAAAATACCGATGCTTTTAGATGTCTTTAGAAGGGAAAAACAGGTGGCGAGTTTGAATATATATTGACGATTTTGAGCAAATTATAAAAATAAATCAATGTAGAGAATTTCAAAATCTCGTTAGAAATATCGTTATAGAGGGATTTTTTTAAATCTTGTAAAGGATACCGTTGTATTAAGAGGAGTGTAACATTACATTGTAGACAATTCTAAACAAGATTCGAAGAAATATCTCTGTGTGTGTGTGTGTGTGTGTGGGGGGGGGGGGTTATCGTTATATCGAGTATCGTTGTAGCGAGTTTTCACTGTATATACAATGGAATATGAATGTTTGGCTTATTTTCGAAATATTTATATTCTTGGACGCTGATTTTCAAATGGCTGAATTTGGTTATGTAACTATAGTTTTACATGTAATTTCTAAACCGGTGTATTAGATATGTGTAATGACGAAATGATGTTTTTTGATACATTATTAAAATTATGTACACATCACCATACCCAGTTAATGAAACCCATCATTTTCAAAGAGCTTTCTCGAGTGTGTGTCACTTGCTATCACTGTTACTACTACGACTATTCGAAATCGTGTCAAAATGATATAGCGAAAACATGGACTTTAGCGTTTGCTGGTCAGGGTTTATGAGAACCTGAATTCGATAGGATTAAGTGCATTTCCTGTATGCATTTTGAACGATGACACCGTCGACTTACGACTGACAGTTCACCGAAATCCACAGCTCTCGTGCAAATGCATCTCATCTGTAGTTTATGTGATTTACGAGTTGCAATCATTCCCATACCAGAATTAACCTACACAGCAGACTGACTACTACATGAATATTGACTTCGGCTTCTCATATTTACTGGACAGCACAAACCATTGATTAATATCTTTAATTGACAACTTAACATATATTTAAATGGATGTTTTAATCAGTTTAGGGTTATAGTAAGCATATTTTCTATTGATCACCATTGATTTGGTTTTCCCCATATAAAACTCTTTGTCGCATATTTTTGTTTCTTAGTTTTGTTTTATCGGTACTCTTAGTAGGAAGCAATAACTGTTTGAGCAAGTCATTTTTCACTGGCACGGCTTACCAGATCATGACCTACATTTATAGCGGGAACCGTATATAAATGAGGATCTTATTTTTTCAAAAGGGAACATTTCCACTTTTGGCAATTTACAAGTAGAAGTAAAAATTATTCCTCCGGTAAGGCAAACGAATCCCTCCGTAATACGTTTGCTTTACAAAAGTAGCAAATAGCCAAACAGGTAGCATGTAAGAATGGTAGAAGAATATTCAAGCACTATATTTCTCGATCACCATTCACGAGAGTTATCCATATTGAGTTTTGGAAATGTTCCCTCCCGTAACAGACACTCCCGTTACAGCGGACACTTCCATTGAAGGACACAATTCTGAAATACCTGTACATCGATGGGACTCAATTTATCTTACTGTCTATTAATGGACACTCCTCGTTAGCGAACAAAATTTTCGATTCCATGGGTGTCCGTTATCAAGAGGGGAAAAATTCCGAAGCATGGATTGGATATGTTCCTTTTTGATTGAAACGACTTTGTATTGTAATTTCTACTACAAATATTCCCGTTTGAAGATTCTTGGGTGCATAACCTGACAGAGCTTACTCCAAAGATTCATAAACCGTTAAAAAGTGCATTTCGGAAAAAAGGAAATGTTCCTTTTTATGAAAATAAGCTCCTCAAATGAGCTCCTCCTCAAAATAAGCTCCTCTCTTTGAGTATTTCCGTGGTTTAACATCATTTTCTTTTAAATAAGTTGTATTGATTTGTTTTTCACGCCACAATTAGATTAATATTACACAGGGGTTACACTTTCGAAACTCATTTAAAAAATAGTCACAAAAACATCAATGCCCTCCTCATGTACAGGGTGGTTATAGTTAAACTGACACTACTCAGACCTATGTAGCGCCTGTTCTGGTGAGCGTATTTCGTCCATATACAGGCTGTCCCAAATTGTTTGCATCGCGAATATCTCTGTGACCGTTGACTTTCGAAACACACTTTCAATTATAAAAAGTTTTCAAAAGACGTGCAGTTACTTAAAATCTCAAAATTTGTTTGATGGGTCGTATGCATGAAAAATAAATAAATCAACTTTTTATACCATCCCCGTGTGCAAGTGTAAGATAACAGATGAGATGGCATGGGCCCCCTTTAATGCTTCTAAAATATACCTTCATTCCAATATAAGCATATTCATCCTTCTTAACGAAACCTCGGAACTTTTCTCTGTAATCACCACAAAATTTGTTAATCGCGGCAGTACCCAATTGTCCAGGGAAAATATGTTGTAAAAATTTTGTACGTTTGTTATTATTTTTTCTTTTTCTGACTCAAAATAAAGTGTTCCGGACTCTGCCGCGAATCTGGGCTCGAAGGGATCTCGGCAACGGGATGAGTCCAGTGGCAAAGTTCTGGCGTTCTTTATCTGCAGAGTATCGTTACTGTATATCGAGGTTTCACTGTAGTTGCATGCTCTAAGTACGCTTCCAAATACAATTTATCGAAAAACAAGTAAAAACAATTGAAATTAATGGAACGGTGGTTATGTGTGTGTGTGTGTCATACTTTCCATTAAAACTAATGAAACAATTTTATTTGCGTATCTATACATCTATAAACGCATATAGTAGTGTGAAACCAAAAATCATCGCTTTCGAAAATGATATCAAGTTAATACGAAAGCATTAAAACAACACTAATTTTGAACATTTTCCTTCGGTTGCTTCACAAACGTATATAATTGCCGTAGTATAGATACATGGATTGTGAAATCCTTCGTCTTAACCTTCTTAAATGGCAACTTTTAATTCATGTATGTAAAAGGGGTTTTTTTTGTGGTGGGGGGGGGGGGTGGTATTTTCTTTTCAATAACACGACGAAATAATCTAGAAACTCTAGATTTTGCATAATTTTAACTCAGGACCTTCTCATAAAACCGGAATATATCGGCGAGATCTTGCCCCCAGCATTATCACAAAACTGTGATACCTTTTAGATATCATCTCATGACAATCGATGCGGATTACGTTTTATAATCCTCCCGAAATAATAATCTAGTATATCGTTTGTCAGCAAGAATTCAAATTATTCGCACCTATGCATTATGTGCTCTGTAAATTAGAATAATTAGGCCTTCAGCAGAATATTGTACTACATAATGAACATTGGTGATTGTGGCGCATTTTAAAAGATTATAGAAATTTCTTGTGTCAGCACATTCTTATTCGCATTATGCTCCATTGGTTAGTGAATTCATTCACTCTTTTAATAGTCTGCCATACACTGTTGTTTGAATTTTTTTATAACCAATCACCAACAGCGTAAAGCGTACTCGTGTTAAAGAGTTGAACATTTTAATTCTTCGAGTGATATTATGTATCATGTTACTTCATCTGTTCGCCACTGTGTTTACGTTTTTAAAACCATGATTTTGGAGACGCTTACGCTGATACAAATACAAATACAAGGCCACACAAAATGCTCAACAAGGTGACTGAGGAAAAGATGCCCATGGCAATTATGGATGTCATATATTTCTAAAACGCAGCAACCCAATTAAAAAAGCAATTACAAAAACTAGAAAAAGTATACATGATAAAATAATATACAATGCCCATAAAATATATTTATGGTTGTCTTTTTCTAAGTATGAACTGCTTCTCGATTCACCCTAACATGTTTATCGTATTTCTTTTTAAACGTGTCAATTGAGTTAGAATTTACTACCCTCCGTGAGTAAGATATTCCATTTATTGGCAACCCTATTACAGAAAAATTACCTGCGACACTATAATCTAGGATTGTCCCTTACCAATTGATACCGGTGTCCCCTTGTGAAAGCAGTCGATTGACGGCGTATTAATAATTCATGGTCCATTCCATTGAAAATTTTGAACACTTCGATCATATCTCCCCGACACCTGTGTCAAATTGAATGCAAACATATTCGAAAAATGAAGTCTCTCTTTATAACTCAAGCCCCGCGTGCCAGCAAGAACACACGTAGCTATTCTTTGCACCCCTTCAACCAAATCTATGTCCTTCTGTAGGTATCGTCTCCAAAACCTTACAGCATTCTCCAGTCCAGGACGAACTAAGCCTCGGAAAAGCGGAAGAATGACTTTCGGAGAACGTTTGTTGGCCTGAGGAGAAACAGGGCAGCAACTTTTTAATTGGAAGTTGGAAAACAAGGAAACCGTATAAAAATTTAAATTTTGCAACTTTTCTATTGATAATTTTTTCCATTTAAACGGCATTTAAGATGATGGGCGGCATCATTTGAAACATTTTTTTCTAATTGAAAGTTGCCTCTAAAACCAACGGTTCAGGAAATATCCATTGAACAACGATAAGTATGGACGCCCTGTATAATCGATCAATCATAATTGATCAAGTATATAAACTATGTAATATAGAAATTTCATTATTCAAGATGAAAAATAAATTTTCTCCTTGACTATAAAAGAAATTAACGTAAGAGCTACATATAGGATATCAAAGAAATCCGATGCGAGACTGACATAATTACAGAAGGCGTTATTCATTTTAACTTTGAAGTAACTTTTTTTTTTGTCACGAATTGATGGATGACAAGTAAAAAAATCACTAAAAGCATCAAAAAAGAAAATTTGTCTCCCAAATTTGATGTCACTTAGAACCATATAATTATTAGAGGATAATTATTCAATATCACTAATCTGTCTCTTACATAGAGAGAGAGAGTTTTCTTTATATATCCTGAAAATTTTTTGCCATTTTTCTCCTTATAATAGACGTTTAATTCATCTCACCTCAACAAGTCTAAAAAAATTTATATACTGTATTTAATATCGAACATTTCTTTTTTCTAGAGCTCATAACATAGCAATCATCTTGAAAAAAGTATTAAAAGAAAAACTTCAGAACTTAATAATGAGTTCTGTCCTGAGTTTTCGGATACGAAAAACATTCTTTACTTTATTGTTGGAATTTTCAGACAGTCTACAACAAGTGTAGTTTATCCATCCGAGTGAATAGTTAATAGAAAATTTGCTTCGAAAATATTCCTAACACAACGCTTAGAAAAATTTCGCAAAGTATATATTATTATAAGAAAAGCTAATGTATATTACGTTTACAAGCCGTTAATAGCAATAAAACGTTCGTTTTTTAAAATTGCGTTTCTACTAAGTACTCTTAGAATATGGGGTTATTTTAAATTTTGACCAAAAAGTAATAAATATTTTTTTTTCTTCCTAAAATGGATGGGTCGATGATATCTGAAATATTTGATATGGTATATACACTAAAAATTGTAACGACAGTTCACAATCATAGGGAAAATTGTCGTTATAACGTTATAACTGACTTCTCGTTATAAATGGATTTTAGTTTTTTGACCTGTAGAAACATGTAAATGGGGGGGGGGGGGAACAAACTACACTGCTCAAAACAATTAGGGGAGCAAGCAAAAAAGTGAAGAAAACCGTGCGAGACAGCCACGTATTGGCATACAATGGATAGTACACGCGTATCAATGCGCAATACAGAAAAAAGACGTAAAAAAAATTTGGAATTAAGCTTTAATTCTTTGAAAATATGGAAAAAACATGAAAAGATGATTTAGGGCAACAATTTGGTTACATGTAAACGATAAAAAAAAGTACTGTTTAGACATGATGCATGAGTTTTAATTGGGCGTGTGGTCTTCTCGAACAGCTAAGACTGCTGAACACCTGTTTGCCATGGATGCGATGAGGTTATCGATCAGACTTTGGGGAATACTGTTCCACTCCTCAAGAAGTGCAATCTGCAAGTCTCGGACAGTAACAGGCGGCCTTGGTCGCGCAGCATTGCGTCGTCCGAGCATGTCCGTGGATTCAGGTCAGGAGAGCACGCTTGCCATTCCATACGCTGTATTGTTTCAGCTTCAAGCATGTTTTCCACCAGACGAGCTCTATGCGGTCGGGCATTATCATCCTGGAAAACAAAGGAATCTCCAATGGCTCCAGCGTAAGGGATGACATGAGGTCGCAGTATCTCGTCTGCATACCTTCGGGCCGTCAAAGTGCCATTCCGAATGATATGCAGGTCCGTACGTCCGCCTATGCTGATTCCACCCCATACCATCCAACCAGCTCGTCTGTATTGTGACCTTTCACGAACGAATGCGGGGTTATTTCGAGTGCCCCTGTCCCTCCATACCAGAACACGTCGGGTGTCACACTCCAGACTGAATCGGGACTCGTCTGTAAACAGCACTTGGCTCCAATCATGTTGCTCCCAATCTCGATGTTCAGCAGCCCATCTTCTTCGGGCCGCACGGTGGCGTGGGGGTCAACGGAATGCAGACCATTGGCCTACGTGCATAGAGCCCTCCCTCATGAAGCCGATTACGTACTGTTTGGCTGGACACCCTTCGTCCTGTTGCCAAGAGCAACCGTCTTTGCAGCTGCGTAGCATTCTCTGTTCTGTTTCGACGGGCTGTTAACCGTATATACCGGTCATCAGTTGCTGTAGTGGCGAGTGGCCGACCTTGCCCTGGTCGACGTCTAACATTTCCTGTTTCTTGGAATCGATTCCACAGCCTTGCAACAACACTTCTGGCGACTCCAACAGCGTCCGCGACACTACGTTGTGTTTGCCCGGATTCCAGTCTGCCTATAACACGCCATGCCATGGATTCCGGTAAATCACGTTGTTGAGACATCCTCAAGTCACCTTGTCTCAAAAAAAAAAAAAATACTGCGCAATCGAATTTCACAGTTATGGCAGTAAAACAGACGTTTCTGCAACATCCCGATTTCAAGCCTTATCTCCTTTTTCTGGTTTTTGACGTCATGAACTTTGATTTGCATATGAAGTTTTCTTCTTCCGTTTCCTGCTAGGCTTTAAATTATGGATGATTCATTTTATGTTAATTATCGGTATACATCTTTGCGTAATTTTGTTAAAACCATGTGCTCCCCTAATTGTTTTGAGCAGTGTAGATAAATTTACCTTTCTTATTCCGTTTAATTTGAACTATATTTGCTGGCACATATGTATGCAGAGTTAATATGCATAAAGAATGTTGATTATATAACAAGAAAAATAAAGTTGAGACGATGAAACCCCTTAATTTTTTCATGATTTTACTTTTTGTTTCATCTGAAGTTTTGTTTCGATTGCTAAACGTTTTCCTTTTTTTCCATAGAAAAATAAATAAATAGTCTAAAAAAATCGGAGATTACATCTCACTCATACAATTTCAGCATAAAAAAAGCCGCAAGACTTGGTAGCGAAAAACAACTTATGACAGAGAAAATTATTAAAACCTTTTGCCCTGTGTCCAGTTTTGGAAGATGCCAAGAAAGGAGAGTGAGAGAGCTGAAAAAGAAATTTTTCGAAAAATAACAACGATGTCAAAACCAGTGGCCATGCACCACCTGCCCAACCACACCAATAGATAAAATTTTGTGCTTTTCCACCTCCTATATCGATAAAAAGAGAAGATAAGATACAGCATGTGGTCCTCTTATTTATTGGAAGATACTGACATGCCCCGTTTGTAAACACCTATGTGTGTGAAGTCTACCGCAATAGTGTAGAGATTGAAAAAAGTCACTCTTTCCAGTCCATTTTATAATAATTTAAGAAAAGAGAAAACAAAACATGTTTTTCGAGAACATAGCTTATATTTATATTTTATCATAATCATTGATTTTTATTGCTCTTATTGGGTTGCTGTAAACAAAACAATTTTTGATATAGTTTATATATATATAGGCTTATTAAATAACCATATTTTTATGGGCGTCGTTTTTCAGTCATCTCGTTGGGCATTTTGTCTGTTTTGGCCTTCGCATTTGTCCAAGGATAATGTCACTCTCCGCTATTCATACGAAGGTATTTAACAGCTGGCTGAGGCGGAGATATATATTTAGGAAAGACAGAAAATTCAACTGTGTGCCCTTGCGGGGAATCGAATCATCACCTCCTAGAGATAGAAGCCTTTGTACTGTTTTCCATAAACGTCATTCAGACTATCTAGCAAGTTTGCCACATTTTGAAACACAGCATCCTATTTCGTTTCTTCTTATTTTGGAGTAGAATCTTCCTGATTGGCTCACAAATGCCGCGTAGTGATTGGATGTGGGGCATAGAAATCGCCAATTCTGAGCCCGATCATTTATTTTCCTCACAACGATGATACTGGCACGAGCAGGGAATTTTTTTCCCTGAATATTCTGAGGGAAAATGGACTGCTTACTGACGTCACAAGCTGAGTGCGGAGGCCTTCTATCTCTAGGAGGTTCTGTCCATTTTCTCTCAGAATATTCAGGGCAATTCAAAATATTCAAAACGTGGCAAACTTGCTAGGTAGTCTGAATGACGTTTATGGCAAACAGTGCAGAGGCCTTCTATCTCTAGGAGGTGATGGTTCTGATCGAATCCACGTCCTCTCACTTTCCGGGTGAGCACTATGAGATTCCCCGCAAAGACAGTTGAATGTTATCACTTTCCTAAATATATCTTCACATTAACCAGCTGTTAAATACCTCCATATGGATAGCGGAGAGTGACATCATCCTCGAATAAGTCACCATCTGGTGTCAGCAGTTGTGATCTTTGGCCTGAGTTAGGTTCGACTGTCCATGTACGGTCCCGTTCAGTATACACGAGCTCCAAGGAAAGATTGAGATATTTCAAGAAAGTGAGAGGACGTGGGTTCGATTCCTCGCAAGGGCAGTTGAATTTTTTCTTTCCTAAATGTAACTTGCATTAACCAGATGTAAAATACCTTCGCTTTTATATTTGAGAATATAAAAGCGGAATAGTCGGCGGAAATCGCGCTTGTGAACGAAAGAGGTGCCAGGAGACTGACACGCATTGCGTGCAGCACCAGAAGTGCTTCAACACAAACAAGTGCGGCGCAATACGACTCAGTATCATCGCAAAGCATATCCGTACGCTCTACAAGACGGATCTTGAAATGAATTGGTTTTAATAGCCGGTGACCAGCAAGGGTCCCTTTGATTTCAGTGAAAAATCGAAGAAAACGACCTTTGTAGGAAAAATTGGACACTTGATGAATGGAAGAAGGTTGTCTGGTCTGACGAGTTAAGATTTCTTCTTCACGTAACGTTTATGGCAGGATCCTTGTGTGGCGCAAGTAGCACAAGGCCATGGATCGGGCATGCCACATGACAGCTATTCAAGCGGGTGGCGGCGGAATCACGGTCTGAGGAGCATTTTCCTGGTATACTCTTGGTCCCTTATTTCCATTCGAAGCATCCGTCAATACCACAGCCTACCTCCACATCGTTGCTGACTACGTACAACCGTTTACCTCAGATTTGTTTGAGGAACAGGATTCAGAGCTTCAATTGCTTCAATGGTGCCTAAGTCAACCGATCTCAACCCAATTGAGCATTTGTGGGATGAGGTTGAAAGGTCCGTAAAAAGCTCCGAAACACCACCTTCTAATCCGAGGGAATTAAGAGCTGCCATTTCGTTAGGATAGGCTAATTCTTCCTCAACAGTTTCATCAACTTGTAGAGTCTATGCCTAGAAGAATATCTGCTCTCATCAAAGCCAGACGAGATACCACACGATATTGATGAGTAGCAGGGTGTTCCGAATTTTTTGGCCACTGGGTGTATATGCTTGGAATAGGAGGATATATTTAAAGGGTATGTACGCAGATTCATTGTTATTCAATGCATAATTTGGTATTGAAAACTTCTCGATGACGTCAAAAATCTTGCTCACAAGAGATTTTTAAAATAAGAGAAAATGACAGTTTTAGTCTGCATTCTTAATTTTTCTTCTTTTTTTTTGTCAGTAATAATTTCTGATTTCTTTTGTTGTTTTCGAATTATTCGAAGTGTAAGACTTATAAATAGCACTTTTTAATTTCTTCAAATGTTATGGCAAAGATGTTATAGGCAGTAATTTTCTTTATGCATGCAAAGGTTCTAGCTCCTTGAAAGGCATCTGTTTGCAAGAAATAGGAAAATTAAGCTCTACGAAGAGAAGGTCAACAGAAAACAAGTACATTTATAACCCCTAACCATTATTTATTATTATTTATTAGACAAAAACATACAAAACAGAAAGACAAAAAAAAAAACTGCAAAACAAACACTATTTAAACCTATAAGTTATTACAGTTGCGTTGAATATTAGCAAATGAACTGATAAACACATTTTGCAGCAAAAAAATCACTCAGGTTACGTATGCTTGTATGGCGTTTGTAAGAAGAGAAATAATCCTCATGGGTGGCCTGTGGTCGAAAATAAATTGCGTCTTGCTGATGTAGGATCGGGCGCGGTAGCCCAGGTCGATAAGATACTCGCCTAAAGTACCAAAGGATGTTTAGAAGTGACGCGAGTTCAATACCTGGTTTGTCCTTGTCAGAAAAAACTTTCTTCACACAGGGGTGCAACGGAAACGGCGCCATGACCACAGAGAAAATTGCTACCGTTGCTACCAAATTGCTTGGAAGTCCCACACCGAGGGGTTAGCGCACCAACCTCTCGGTAAGTATAAAAAGGCTGCCGTTCAGAAATGGCAATAAATTGCAGGTCCCGGTCTAAAGCCCTCGTGTGCAGAAAATCACGGTGATGCGACAAAAATTATCAGATGTAGGACCTAGGACCACATATAATAATTTATATTGATAAAAATACAGGCGACGTGAATTCTGCAGCTCAAAGAAAAAAAAGGAGCAATATGATTTGTAAGAAATGTGATGTGGCTTTATGTAAAGTTTGTTTTGCTCCTTTTCACAGCTTCTCTAAGTTGTGTCCCGAAAATTCACCGACAAACAATTTATCGAATGGAATATTCACCGCTGGGAAAATTCGCTGACCAACAGTTCACCGACCTCAGTTTGACATCAGTGAAGGAACGAATAAATGAATAATAGAATGAGCAAATGAATGATCGAGTGAGCGAATGAATAAGCAAAACAGGCTTGTCACAGGCTAGCTCGCTTTCACTCACTCAACAGGTCACTCAGTGAATCACTAAGTATAGCTCGTTCTATCACTCATTCACTGGGCCCCTCTCTCTATCACTCCCTCACTATAGGTCACTCATTATATCACTCACTCGCTAGGCCGTTCATTATATCACTCACTCGCTAGGCCGTTCATTATATCACTAACTGAATATGTCACTCACTTACTCCCTAGATCATTCACTTACTCACCAAGTCACTCATCCAATGTCACTCGATCACTCTCTCAGTAGACCGGTCACTCATTTGATCTCGAGGTCACTCACTTACTTTCTAGATCACTCACAAACTCACTAGATCGCTCACTTTGTTATTCCTCTACCAGGGTCACTCATTCCATCATCGACTCACTAGGTTCTTCACTCACAAGTTTGCTCACTCACCAACATTATAACCACTCTGTCACTCACTCACTAACTACTGTATCAATTACTGACTTACTCATTCGGTCATTAATCGCTCACTTACTCTCTCACTGACCAGTGTCGAACTGTTGTCGGGGAGAGAGAGAGAATTGTCAGTCGGTCAATTTTCCGTCGATGAATTTTCCGTAAAGCCCTCCAAGTCTGATATTCATTAATTCTTCGTGCATTCAATTTTACGTATTAGGTTTTTATGTGTTATACCAAAGAATAAGGTGATTTCATATATCATTTCGATTTTTAAAGAAAATTGTTTCATTCACTTGGTTTTTCCATATATACACTGCTGGCCACCGTAAATGCAACACCCTGAAGGAAGAATGCAAATAATATGAAATTTATAACATGCATTAGCGGAGGTGAGATATGCAAATGATTAGAATTTCAGCGCAGACACACATCACGCGCGCCTGTGGCGCCACTTCAAAGCGCTATTTAAGGCTTGGAGATTTCGACGATTTGAAGTACGGCAATTGCGTTTTTCATGTGGTTTTTTCAAAAAAACGATCAATTATGCCTCGTAGAAAACAGCGATCATCTTTTGATCAAGTATCCGAGTTCGACAGAGGAAGGATAGTGGCCTACCGAGATTGTGGATTATCTTTCAGGGAAATCGGTAGTCGTGTTGGACGAAACCAAACAACTGTAATGCGGATATGTGATCGTTGGATGCAGGAGGGTACGACGGACCGACGTGTTCGATCGCATCCACCTCAGTGCACCACTTCACGTGATGACAGGCGTATTGTGCGTATGGCAGTGACTGATCGCTCAGCCACATCACGAACCATAGCACAGCACATTCAGTCTGTACCGCATCATCCAGTGTCTGCGCGTACCATTCGACGCCGTTTACAGCAGAGTGGTCTGTCCGCAAGACGTCCATTGCTTCGTCTACCCTTGACGCAGAACCACAGACGTCTCCGTCGCCAATGGTGCGATGAAAGAAGGATGTGGACGGCACAATGGAATGAAATTGTCTTTACTGACGAG